>NC_064293.1:24258522-24341071 GCF_019186545.1 Solanum stenotomum | reverse complement strand
TTGCGAAGAATGAACAATCAAGGACTTCCAGTTAATCCTATCAGAGGAAATCTAGATGAAGCAGTTGAGTTATAACAGCCAAGAGTAGTTGGTGGGGAAAACCGGGGTCTAGCTGAAAATCAATTGGGAGATGCAGTGAGAGTGCATTGTCCACCAGGCCCACAACAACATGACAACTATCAGGGCAACATCGATATAGCAGACTCTGATGGACCCATTGTCCTTCCTCCTCTACCTCCAGGGCACACATTTGTGGTGACTAGTAGTTTGATGCAGATGCTTACAGCAAGAGGCTTATTTTCAGGATCGCCATCGGAGGATCCACATGCTCACTTGGCCAAGCTAAGGGTGGTTTGCAAAAGTTGTGTTGGTAGACCAGACTTGGATATGAATGTCATTGGATTACGAGTGTTCCCTCTGTCACTGACAAGCGATGCTGCAGTATGGTTCACTGAGCTTCCGTATAACTCAATATTCACATGGGACCAACTGGCAGAGGTGTTTAAAGCAAAGTACTATCCAGTGTCTAAGAAGCTCAATCGCAAAGATAGGGTCAACAATTTTGTGGAATTACCTAGAGAGTCATTGAGTAGCTCGTGGGACAGATTCACTGCCTTCGTAATAAGTGTCCCAAACCACTGTATTGATGATGAGTCACCGAAGAAGTATTTCTATCGAGGACAGGATGATAACAATAAAGCAGTACTTGACACTATTGCCGGAGGTTCATATAGTGATTGTACATATGCACAGATTGCTGAAAAACTGGAGAGGATCTCTCGCAACAATAAAGCATGGAGCATTCGGAGGTCAGATACTGGGAGAAACACATTTGCCGTTCATAGTACAAATAACAACTCTGCAGATGACATTCGTGAAGAGGTGGCCCAGATGAGGACCGAGTTGGGGTTGGTATTGAAACATGTGAGCGGAGGACCAAAAAAGGTAAATGTTGTGAATTATTTAAATAGAACTCCACCACCAGTGGAAGAGTGTTACTATGAAGAAATGCTTATGCTGTGAATGATCAGATGGGGGTTTCCGACCAAATGCCCAAGGATCCAACACGGAAAATTGGCGCCAAGGTCAAGGAAATCAAGGTCTGAACTATGGAAATTACAACCGAGAGTGTCACTATGTCCGGGATGGGAACTTCAATCGCGACAACAACTACAACAGGAACAACTATGGCAACAGAAACAATCGGGTTGGACCTTATGTTCCCCCTTAAAATCGGGAATCTAGTGCTAGGGAAACTGCAGGCAATATGGCGCGTATTGAAGATATGATGCAGAAAATGATGAGAAGGTTTGATACAACTGATGAGAAAGTNCAAATATTTCCTAATTTTACTTTTTCCCTTTGTTTTTGTCTCTCTCAAGTTCCGACTCTAGTGTATGCCAAGTACACGGAGCCAAGGCGAGCCACTTACTCCGTACGATCCAAAGTTGAACAGAACTTTACGAAGAATGAACAATCAAGGACTTCCAGTTAATCCTATCAGAGGAAATCTAGATGAAGCAGTTGAGTTACAACAGCCAAGAGTAGTTGGTGGGGAAAATCAGGGTCTAGCTGAAAATTAATTGGGAGATGCAGTGAGAGTGCATGGTCCACCAGGCCTACAACAACATGACAACTATCGGGGCAACATCGATATAGCAGACTCTGATGGACCCATTGTCCTTCCTCCTCTACCTCCAGGGCACACATTTGTGGTGACTAGTAGTTTGATGCAGATACTTACAGCAAGAGGCTTATTTTCAGGATCGCCATAGGAGGATCCATATGCTCACTTGGCCAAGCTATAGGTGGTTTGCAAAATTTGTGTAGGTAGACCAGACTTGGATATGAATATCATTGGATTACGAGTGTTCCCTCTGTCAGTGACAAGCGATGTTGCAGTATGGTTCACTAAGCTTCCGTATAACTCAATATTCACATAGGACCAACTGGCAGAGGTGTTTAAAGCAAAGTACTATCCAGTGTCTAAGAAGTTCAATCACAAAGATAGGGTCAACAATTTTGTGGCATTACCTGGAGAGTCTGTGAGTATCTCGTGGGACAGATTCACTGCCTTCGTAAGAAGTGTCCCAAACCACCGATTGATGATGAGTCACTGAAGGAGTATTTCCATCGAGGACAGGATGATAACAATAAAGCAGTACTTGACACTATTGTCGGAGGTTCATATGGTGATTGTACATATGCACAGATTGCTGAAAAACTGGAGAGGATCTCTCGCAACAATAAAGCATGGAGTACTCGGAAGTCAGATACTGGGAGAAACACATTTGCCGTTCATAGTACAAATAACAACTCTGCAGATGACATTCGTGAAGAGATGGCCCAGATGACGACCGAGTTGGGGTTGGTATTGAAGCATGTGAGCGGAGGACCAGAAAAGGTAAATGTTGTGAATTATATAACTAGAACTCCACCACCAGTGGAAGAGTGTTACTATGAAGAAGATGCTTATGCTGTGAATGACCAGACGAGGGGTTTCCGACCAAATGCCAAAGGATCCAACACGGAAAATTGGCGCCAAGGTCAAGGAAACCAAGGTCAAAACTATGGAAATTACAACCGATAGGGTCACTATGTCCGGAATGGGAACTTCAATCGCGACAACAACTACAACAGGAACAACTATGGAAATAAAAATGATCGGGTTGGACCTTACGTTCCACCTTAAAATCGGGAATCTGGTGCTAGGGAAACTGGAGGCAATATGGTGCGTTTTGAGGATATGATGCAGAAGATGATGAAAAGGTTTGATGCAACTGATGAGAATGTGAAGGAGATGAGAAGCGACTTGTCTGGTATTGGACAACAGGTTGATGCCCATGCAGTGTCAATAAAGCATCTAGAGCAGCAAATGACTCAGTTGTCTACTGCAGTGAACCCACATCAACCTGGCACTCTTCCTAGCAACACCATCCAGAATCCAAAGAATGATGGTCATTGTATGGCAGTTACTAATCGAGGGGGTAAACAAACCATAGATCCACCTAGGTCGTCTGTGGTGGAAGTTGAGATTAGGAAATAAGATGATGTGATAGCGGTTAGACCATAGTCTGAGAAAGCAATAGAGCAAGAAGTGAAGATATCTCAAAAAGTGGTCCCCATACCTAGACCTCCACCACCTTTTCCACAGAGGTTAGTGAAGAAGACTGAGGATGGTAAATATCGCAGGTTTATTACTATGTTGAAGCACCTCTTTATCAATGTTCCTTTGATAGAAGCTTTGGAACAAATGCCAGGGTATGCGAAGTTTATGAAAGATATGGTGACAAAGAAAAGGTCTGTGAGTTTTGAAGATGATGATAAATTGCAGCATTGTAGCGCAATTGCTACAAGATCTCTTGTAGAGAAGAAGGAAGACCCTGGTGCTTTCACAATCCCATGTACTATAGGGTTGTTACACTTTGCTAAGGCATTGTGTGATCTTGGTGCTAGCATCAACCTCATGCCCTTGTCTATTTACAAGAAGTTGGGTTTAGGGGACCCAAAGCCCACTGCAATGCGGTTACTAATGGCCGATCGAACTGTGAAAAGGCTCATTGGTGTACTCCATGTTGTGCTAGTGAAAGTGGAGTGATTCATTTTTCCGGCAGATTTTGTGATTCTTGATTGTGAGGTTGATTTTGAGGTTCCCATCATCCTTGGGAGACCATTTCTTGCCACAGGGCGTGCGTTGGTTGATATGGAAAAGGGACAGATGAAATTCAGACTACATAATGAAGAAGCAACTTTCAATATTTGTAGGTCCATGAAGCAGAGTGGTGAGCTCCAAACAGTATCTGCCATAACTTACAGAGTGGAGACTGGGACTGAAGTACAAATTGAAGAGCGACTAGGTGTTGAGGCACTAGCAACAGTTATTATGAACTTCAGTAGTAATGACATTAAATAGTATGATGAGTTGGTAGCCATAATCGATAGGTGTGAATACCGGCCCAAACCAAAGAAGTATGAATAAGACATGAAGAATCGTGAGTCTCCACCAACAAGACCATCTATTGTTGAGGCACCGAAATTGGAGCTTAAGGCTCTACCACCGCATTTGAGGTATGTATACTTGGGCAAAGGGAATACTTTGCCGGTCATCATTGCGGCAGATTTGAATGCAGGACAAGAAAAGTGCTTGGTGACTGTGTTGAAAAGGTTCAAGCGAGCTATTGGGTGGACTATAGCGGATATCATTGGGATTCCTCCCGGTATTTGCTCTCACAAAATACAACTCATGCCAGATCATAAGCCCAGTATCGAGCACCAGAGAAGACTAAATCCACCTATTCAAGAAGCAGTCAAAAAGGAGATCATCAAGTGGCTGGATGCAGGAGTTATTTATCCCATTTCAAATAGTAGTTGGGTATATCCTGTACAGTGTGTG
Organism: Solanum stenotomum; assembly: GCF_019186545.1. Lineage (NCBI taxonomy): Eukaryota > Viridiplantae > Streptophyta > Magnoliopsida > Solanales > Solanaceae > Solanum > Solanum stenotomum. Next base: position 24,336,678 of record NC_064293.1, on the reverse strand, counting down.
TCTAAAAAAGGTGGTATGACTGTGGTTCCAAATGAAAGAAATGAGCTTGTTCCAATAAGGCCTGTTACTGGATGGAGAGTTTGTATGGATTACCGGAAGTTGAATGCGTGGACAGAAAAGGACCACTTTCCCATGCCATTCATGGACCAGATGTTGATAGACTTGCAGGAAAGGGTTGGTATTGTTTTCTTGATGGGTATTCAGGCTACAATAAAATCTCTATAGCTCCAGAAGACCAAGAGAAGACCACATTCACTTTCCCATATGGGACTTTTGCTTTCAAACAGATGCCATTTGAGTTATGCAATGCCCCAGCTACCTTCCAACGGTGTATGATGTCGATATTTTCTGATATGGTGGAGGACACTATTGAAGTGTTCATGGATGATTTTTCAATTGTAGGTGACTCTTTTAATCGGTGTCTAGATCATTTGGCCGAAGTGTTTAAACGGTGTGAAGACTGCAACTTGGTGCTTAATTGGGAGAAGTGTCACTTCATGGTTAAGGAAGGTATAGTGTTGGGACATCGAATTTCAGAGAAACGTATTGAGGTTGATAGAGCTAAAGTTGAGGTAATATAAAAACTTCCGCCACCCATTTCAATAAAAGGTGTTAGAAGTTTTCTTGGACATGCAGGTTTTTATAGGAGATTCATCAAAGATTTCTCAAAAATTGCACATCCTTTGTGCAAACTGCTCGAGAAGGAGAGTAAGTTATATTTTGATGATGCCTGTCTTAGAGCATTTGGAGAGTTGAAGGAGAAGTTGGTTACATCACCTATCATTATTTCACCGGATTGGGGACAAGCATTTGAGGTAATGTGCGATGCGAGTGGATTGGCGCTTGGTGTAGTATTGGGTCAAAGGCGAGAGAAAATTCTTCACCCTATTTACTATGCTAGCAAAGCTCTAAATGTGGCCCAAAAGAATTATACTGTGACCGAACAAGAACTCCTTGCGGTGGTTTTTGCATTCGAGAAATTTTGTTCCTACTTGCTTGGTACTAAGGTCATAGTGCATACTGACCACTCTGCATTGAGGTATTTGATGGCGAAAAAAGATGCAAAACCAAGATTGATTAGATGGGTACTGTTGCTGCAAGAGTTTGATTTTGTGGTAAAAGATAGAAAGGGAACCAAAAATCAAGTTGCCGATCACTTGTCCAGATTAGAGGAAGAGGCTATGCTAAAGCTTGGACATAGGGCCGAAATTAATGATGCTTTTCCAGATGAACAGGTATTGGCTGCTTCTCATGATCTGATTCCTTGGTTCGCAGACTTTCCTAATTATTTGGCAAGCGATATTGTGCCTCCCGATTTGTCTTTTCACCAAAAGAAAGAGTTTATGCATGATGTGAAGAAATTCATTTGGGATGAACCTTATTTGTATCGTAGTTGTGCTGATGGGATTATTCGTCGCTGCGTGCCCGAGGTTGAGATGTTGAGTGTAGTTGAAGCATACCATTCATCGCCTGTTGGTGGGCATCATAGTGGTATTCGGACTGCACATAAGATTTTGCAGTGTGGATATTACTGGCCTACCATTCACCAAGATGCTCATGATTTCGACAAATCTTGTGATCGTTGCCAATGAGAAGGATGGATTTCAAAGAGGAAAGAGCTCCCTATGAATCCTCTATTGGTGATAGAGTTGTTTGATGTATGTGGCATTGTTTTCATGGGTCCATTCGTGAATTCATATGAGATGAAGTATATTCTTGTTGCGGTTGACTATGTATGGAAGTGGGTGGAAGCAGTTGCGCTCTCCAACAATGAAGGTAAAAGTGTCACCGGTTTCTTGAAAAAGAACATCTTCTCCAGATTTGGTACACCGAGGGCTATTATTAGAGATGGAGGTTCTCACTTTTGCAATAAGTTGTTTAAGGTACTACTTGAGAAATATGGTGTCCGCCACAATGTAGCCACCCCTTACCATCCACAGACTAGTGGTCAAGTTGAAGTATCCAACAGAGAGATCAAACAGATATTGGCGAAGACTGTGAAAGCCAATAGAACGGATTGGTCAAAGAAGCTTGATGATGCTCTATGGGCATACCGCACTGCATACAAGACCTGCATAGGTATGTCTCCCTACCAACTTGTATATAGGAAGTCTTGTCATTTACCAGTAGAACTAGAGCATAAAGCGATGTGGGTAATGAAGAAATTAAATTTGGATTGGGGCGCCGCATCTAATCAAAGAATGGATGACTTGAATGCACTTGATGAGTTTCGCCTAAAAGCTTATGAAAGTTCAGCCTTGTACAAAGAGAAGATGAAGAGGTATCATAATCAAAGAATTGAAAAGCGAGAATTTGTGGTTGGTGATCTTGTGCTTCTATTCAACTCTAGGTTGCGCTTGTTTCCAGGCAATCTCAAGTCCAAATGGACCGGACCATTTTTGCTCACAAATTGGTTCCCCCATGGGGCGGTTGAGCTGGAAAAAAAGGATGGAACAAGGTTCATGGTAGGTTCATGGTAAACGGGCAAAGGATCAAGATCTATTTGGGAAATGCTGAAACCGTACAAGAAATGATTGAGGCCTACAATTTTGATGAAGTCTGAGTAATCAAGAGGCCTGCGTCGTGCCGCAACGTTAAATCAAGCGCTGCTTGGGAGGCAACCCAAGATGTACAATCTAGCCAACGATAGGATATAGTTTTGTTTTTGCTCTAGTAGTTCGCGCTGTTCGATTGATTCCATGTATCAAATTTTAGTTTTGTACTAGTGTTGGCTAGAATTAGAATAGGGTCCATGTCGAAAAAGTGTCCAGAAAATGTAGAAAGAATAACCTAATGGTTGCTACATGTGCAGGTACACCACGAAAATTCTGCAGAAAAATGGTCTGGTGCAGAAGTCTACGGACACAATCGGCGATCCGTCGATTAAACTACGGACCGTAGATGGTGCCCGTAGATCCCAGGTGAGTTTCTAAATTTTCAAGTGTATGAGTGATCTACGGTCCTGATCTACGGACCGTAGATCGACTCACGGACCGTAGACTGGGTCTCGTGAGTCCATACCTCAGGTTGTCTGAGAAGGCCCGGATTCCCCCATTTGTTTTAAACCATTCCCCTTCCCTTCATTACTCCCAAAACCGTTTCTAACATTCCCTAACCTCCCTAAATCACTCCATAACTCCTCCATCATATCATTTCTTCCATAATTCCCTAATTTCCCTTCCATTTCAAATACAACCCATCCCATAATCTAACAAAAAGGGTCCGGTGTTTGGTCAGTAACGAAGAGGTGACTCGTTGGTCTTGCTAAGCTTAGTATCATCACGCAATCACCCCACTCTTTGTTGCTTGTAAGGTAATAGACTTTCCTTTCACGTTGAATTTCGATTCGTAGATTGAATATAGAAAGTCGGGAGTTGGGTCTTGACCTTGGGTAATTGTTAGATGAACTTGCATGATAAACTTGAAAATTACAATTCCCTTGGAACGATAGATAGTGATTGTGTAGCATTATTGTATGTGATCGTAAAAACTATATGGTAGTTTTATTCATAGCCTTCAAGGATCACATCAAGATTCAACCGTAATTCAATGATAATCATTCATCATATAGAGCAACATCATAATACCATAATAATATCCACAATTACAAATTAGATTCTCATCCTTCATTCACCATTAAAGTCATACTAGGGTTTAAAGTGAGAAAGAACGGGAATTCATGGGTCTTGTGGGGATTTGTTCAAAATCCATCCGCATGACATCAATCATCCACAAATCATCATATACAACCATAATTAATCATTCTAATTCAATGAAAACACATTTGAAAAGTGACCCACGAAATTGAGAGAAAACCTAGAATTTTGGGGAACCTTGAATTCATATTTTTTTAGAGGGCCTCTTGGGGAAAAGATCCCAAGAGTGTAAAGCAACCATACCTTAGTTGAATTCCTTTGAGAGTCAATGGAGAAACTCCAAGGAATTTGGGAAGAAACCTTGAAACCCTAGCTCCAATGTAATATTCTTCTTCTAGAGTCTTTAGAGAGAGAGTTTAGAGAGAAGTGGATTTTGATTTTATGATTTGGAGTTATAAGGTGGAAGACTTGTTTATTACTTAATAAAACCCTAATATAACTATTTATAACCACTTTTAACCCTTAAAAATTAATTAGTAAAATTACTAAACTACCCCCATTTAAATCGTGTCGAGGCAGTGAACTCGAGTGTCATCCACGAGTCCCCGTCCACGGGACATGTATTGAACCATGGGCCGTAATGGCCACTCGTAGTTTGGTACTGAGAGGGTGCAGACGAGGGTTTTGGTGAGGAGACTAAGTCTCAACTCACGAGACCCTTTCATGGAGCGTGAGTCAGTCTACGGACCGTACTGCATGCTCGTGGTTTGGGACTGAGGGGGGTCATTTTGTAGGCCACTTGGAGGATTCTAAGTGTGGACTCACGACTCGCTTTCTACGGGGCGTGAGTCATCCTATTCATCATGGTTTGACCCTCGTGAGTCCAACCTGTTTTGGACAGCTTCTTCTTTCTTTTTGGTTCCAAATTTGGGTCCTCCTCAAGGACCCCTTGGGTGGTCCTTGGGGAGTCATACCCGGACGTTTGGATCTTAAACATGAAATTTTACATTTTTAAACCCTTTTACAAACTTTAGTCCACCTACGACACTCTAAATTCAAGTTACAAGACCTAGCACCTCACCAGTTCAATGCACTAGTTTCCAGACTTCCTGGTCGTTTCTTGACGTTTATGCACTAACACTTTCTTACCAATTTAATTACATTAAATTAGGTCTTGAAACATCATTTCTACTCTCATTAAATCATTAGTCATCATTTAGGATCTAGCATAGGTCATTAGATTTCCGTAGTGTTACAATATCCCCCCTTAGGAACATTCGTCTTCGAATGACACTTTAATCACTCCTAGGGGGACAAAGACTCAAGACTAGCAGCCAAACAACAACACATATCAATCACATACACATTTCATAGGAGGAAACACCTTCTCTACATCATTAGCTCAATGCAACACAAGAAAAGAAACTATTACAAAAAAAAAATCTCATTATGCACCAAAAATTACCATTTCATATAAACATAGGAGGAACTACATTCTCCAACACAAGCAAGCTCAACATAGCAATATTAAACCATCATGCTACTCCATCATAACATAACCAACATGTTCATCAACTTATCTCATGAGGTCACACATGTCAACATCATAACCACATGCAATACAACATGAGATTCAACATAGCTTTTCATTACACACAATTACACATGCTCACAAATTTACCTCATAAGTCAAATTATGCAATAATCATGCTAAAAGCATTCAACAAAAGGGACATATAATTCATGAGAGACTTAATTATGTAATACGCTTCCTCACATGGACCTACACCATATAGGAAGAAGACATGGCAAAAGATCACACAATAACCATAACTCTTAATTCATTACAAACTCAAGAGAAACTACTTACCTCAAGTTTGAATAGGAGTAGCAAGAAAGAGGTGAGGATAACGGGACTTCATATCGGCCTCTACCTCCCATGTAGCACTCTCAACTAGATTATTCTGCCATAGAACCTTAACAGAAGCTACTTCTTTATTCCTCAACCTCTTCACTTGTCGGTCTAGGATCTCAACCGGAACCTCTTCATAAGAAAGGTTCTCATCAACACCCAAACCCTCTAAAGGAAGTATGGCTACCGAATCACCTACACACTTTTTGAGCATAGAGACATGAAATACCGGGTGAACCGGAGCCAACTCATTAGGCAAGTTCAATTCATAAGCAACATTTCCAACTCTCTTCAAAATCTCAGAAGGGCCACATACCGAGGACTAAGCTTCCCCTTTTTACTAAACCTCNCGGGTGAACCGGAGCCAACTCATTAGGCAAGTTCAATTCATAAGCAACATTTCCAACTCTCTTCAAAATCTCAGAAGGGCCCACATACCGAGCACTAAGCTTCCCCTTTTTACCAAACCTCATTACCCCTTTCATGGGCGAGATCTTCAAGTAAACCCAATCACCAACCCCAAATTCAAGATCCTTCTTTCTATTGTCGGCATAAGACTTTTGCCGACTTTGAGCCGTTTTCAACCTATCTCTTATAAGTCGAACCTTTTCAATAGACTCATAAACCACCTCGGGACCAAGAAGAGCAAATTCACCTACTTCAAGCCAACCAACCAGAGATCTACACCTCCTACCATAAAGTTCTTCAAATGGAGCCATGGCAATATTTGAATGGTAACTATTGTTGTAGGCAAATTCAATCAAGGGGAGGTGATCATCCCAATTACCTTTGAAATCAATCACACACGCTCTCAACATGTCCTCCAAGGCTTGACCATCCATTTGAGGGTGAAATGTGGTACTAAGCTTCACTTTAGTACCAAGCCCATTTTGGAATGCTTTCCAAAAGTGCGAAGTAAATTGGGTACATCTAACCGAAATGATAGACAAGGGAACTCCATGTAACCTCACCACTTCCTTAAGGTATAACTTAGCATAGTCTTCCGCCGAATACGAAACCTTGACGGGAAGGAAATAGGCTGATTTAGTCATCCTATCAACAATGACCCAAATAGAATCATGTTGCCTTCGAGTACGAGGCAAACCTACCACAAAGTCCATATTGACATCCTCCCACTTCCAAGTGGGAATACTTATATCTTGAGATAGACCTCTCGGTCTTTGATGCTCGGCTTTGACTTGTTGGCAATTTAGGCATTTGGCCACAAAGCTTGTTGTATCCCCTTTCATTCCGTTCCACCAATAGATCTCTTGTAGGTCACGATACATTTTGGTGGCTCCCGGATGGATAGAATATCGAGAAATGTGAGCCTCTTCCAAAATTCTCTCCCTTAAGTCACCCACATCCGGCACACACAATCTTCCTTGGTACCTAATCACCCCATCTCCCCCTTAGGAGAAAGCCTCAGTGGATTTATCAAGAACCGACTATTTCAATTCCATCAACGTAGTATCTAGGTGTTTCTTGGACTTAAACTCAACCGCAAGTGATGACTTGGAACAATGATGAACCATAAACCCACCCTTGGAGGAATCCCTTAGTTGGACACCTAATCGGGCCAACCTATGAACCTCCTGAACTAACTCCTTCTTCTCATCCTTTATGTGAGCAAAACTACCCATGGACAGTATACTTAATGCATCCGCAACCACATTAGCCTTTCTGGGGTGGTATAGGACACTCATATCATAGTCCTTCAAAAGTTCCAACCACCTCCTTTGTTGGAGATTCAACCTTTTTTGGCTAAAAACATATTGAAGACTTTTGTGGTCGGTAAACACATCTACGTGTACCCCATAGAGATAGTGTCTCCATATCTTCAAAGCAAAGACTACCACCGCTAGTTCGAGATCGTGGGTTGGATAGTTCTTTTCATGAATCTTCAATTGTCTAGAAGTATAAGCCATTATTTTACCATGTTTCATAAGGACACACCCCAACCCTACTCTTGAAGCATCACAATACACTACAAACCCTTCGATACCCTCCGGTAAGGTCAATACCGGAGCGGAGGTAAGCTTATCTTTCAACAATTGAAAAGTCTTTTCACAAGTCTCCGACCATTCAAATTTAACCTTCTTTTGGGTCAAAGCCGTTAATGGAGAAGAAATTGAGGAGAAACCCTCAAAAAACCTTCTATAGTAACCAGCTAATCCAGAAAGCTTATAATGTCGGTAGGGCTTAAGGGTCTAGGCCATTTCTTAACCGTCTCTATTTTCTTTGGATCTACTTCAATTCCCTCACTTGACACTATATGTCCGAGAAACGCAATCGATCTCAACAAAAATTCACATTTGCTAAACTTAGCATACAACCGTTGGTCCTTGAGAACTTGCAACACCATCCTCAAATGTTCCATATGGTCATTCTCACTCTTAGAATATATCAAAATGTCATCAATGAAAACAATCACGAATGAGTCAAGGTATTGTCTAAACACCTTATTCATATGGTCCATGAATGCCACCGGGGCACTTGTGAGACCAAAAGACATTACTAGGAACTCAAAATGACCATATCTTGTTTGGAATGCCGTTTAGGAACATAAACACCTCTCACCCTAAGTTGGTGACAACCCGACCTTAAGTCAATCTTTGAAAAGTAGCTCGCCCCTTGGAGTTGATCAAATAAATCATCAATCCTAGGGAGCGGGTACTTATTATTTGTAGTGACCTTGTTCAATTGTCGGTAATCAATATACATCCTAAGCGACCCATCTTTCTTCTTCACAAACAAAACCGGTGCACCCCATGGTGATATGCTTGGTTGAATAAAACCCTTATCTATCAAATCTTTAAGTTGTGCCTTCAATTCCTTAAATTCGGCCGGGGCCATCCCGTAAGGAGGAATTGATATCAGTTGTGTATCCGGCAAGAGATCTATGCCGAACTCAATTTCTCGTTCGGGAGGGATTCTGGGAAAGTCATTAGGAAAGACTTCTGAAAACTCCCTTACTATGGGGACCGACTCTAATGGAGGGGTCTCGGACCCAAGGTCCTTAACTCTCACAACATGATAGATACAACCCTTAGAAATCATTTTACAAGCCTTTAGACATGAGATAATTCGACCTTTAGGAATCAAGTTTCCTCCCTTCTATTCTACAATGGGTTCATTAGGAAATTGAAACTTCACAACTTGGGTTCTACAATCTATGGAAGCAAAACAAGCATGAAGCCAATCCACCCCCAATATGACATCAAAGTCTAACATATCAAGTTCTACTAAATCAACCAATGTGACTCTATTGGACAATGAAATGAGACAACCCCTATACAGTCTACTAGCTATAACTGAATCACCTACCTAGGTAGATACGGAAAAAGGGTTTTTTAGGGTTTCTGGGAGCACATCAAATTTCATAGCCACTAAAGGAGTAACAAAAGATAAAGTGGCACCCGGTTCTAACAATGCATAAACATTAATTGAAAATACTAGCAACATACCGGTAACAACATTCGGGGAGCTCTGTTGATCACCTCGGGATTGGAGAGAATAGAAGTGATTCTTCTTAGGAGCATCGGAGTTAGACCCACTTGCTTGAGCTTGCTTATTCTCCCTCCCTTGAACCTTCAACATAGGGCAATCTCTCCTCACATGACCACTCTTCCCACAACTACAGCAATTGTCCGTGCCAACTAGGCACTTGCCTTGATGCTTCTTGCCACACTTTTCATAATTAGGTTTCTCAACATAAGAACTACCACCTCTTCCTCCTTGTGGTCTAGGGGTAGACACCCTACCTTTGTTGGGCCTTGGAGAATTGGAAGGACTTTGGTTGGAAACCTCTTCTTAAACCTTGGTTCACCTTGACCTTCAAACTTACCATTAGTTGCATTTCCCTCATCGGCCCTTGGCCTCTTCACCTCTCTATTCCTCTTTCTAAGCCTTGACTCTTCCACTTGTTGAGCATGTACCATCAACCTAGAGATATCCATGTTGTCGTGGAGCATTGCCGTTCAGCACTCTTCTTCAATAGCCTCGGACACACCGATGACAAAGCGACTCATTTCATCTCTTGGGTTCGAAACCAAAGAGGGAGCATATTTGGACAACTTTATGAATTTCAAGAAGTATTTTTGGACACTCATACCTCCTTGGCGAAGATTGATGAATTTCTCAACTTTGGCTTCTCTTTTCTCACGGGGGAAGAACCGATCAAGGAAAGCCTTCTTGAATACCTCCCAAGTTATGGGACCCGCCGTTAAAGGCATATTGTCCTTCCATTGAGTGTATCATACTTTGGCCACGTCTTTCAATTGATACCCGGCCAACTCGACTTTCTCATTAGAAGAAACTCCCATAGCCTCCACAATCTTATAAACCTTCTCCAAGAACCCTTGTGGGTCTTCATTCACTTTGGAACCCAAGAAGGTAGAAGGGTTCATCCTAGTAAAGTCTCTCAACCGTGAGGCCATGGTACTCACATTGGTCTCCACCCGGGGTCTAGCTTCCTGGTTAGCATGTGTCGTTATGAGTTGACTCAAGGTATAAAGAGTCGCCCTTATCTCCACATTAGACATAGCCCCTTCATCAATAGGAGCTTGAGGATTTTGAGGAGCTTGAGGGTTTTGAGGAACATGAGGGGGAACCTCCTCATTCACATTTTCCTATCCAGCCCTCCTAGAATTAGTCCTTCTTGTATTCAGAAAGGATTAGAAGGAAACACTTAATGGAACTAAGATTCTTGAGGCATGACCAATGAGTAATAAAGAAGTGAAAATTCCTAAGCATCTTATAGCCTCTCATTCATAAGTGTGGCACGCTTCACACATATGAACAAGACTCTACTAAATGTGGTTTCATGAGACATCAACCCTAATATTATCCAATTAACCTTATGCTCTGATACCAAGTTTGTCTCTCCCCGAGAGCACCCCCTAGGCGTAACACGGTGTACTTGACCCCGAAGGGGTCTTATACGAGCCCTTAGCATATTCGCCATTGCATATAAACATTCAATAATGAGGAATTTAAAAACTTTTCAACATTAATGTCAAAGTGTCTCATAATAGAAAATAGAAAGTAGAATGTCTAGACATCATCATCTCAATGAAACCATATAAGTAAACATAAGAATCTCAATTAGGGACCATAGCCCTTTACAATAGAATTGTCTCAAAATGACAACTGCATAAGGAGTCTAATAATCTATTACAATATAAGGAACATAAGTGTCATAATGTGTGTCCTCAGAACTTAAGGACATACCAAAAAAAGTCTTGGAGAAAGTCTAAGTCCAAGCTTGAGTCTCTTAGTAGCACAAACACTTCTCGAAACCTACACTTAGTAGAAAAAAGAAGAAATATGGGACAGCACAGTCAATTGTAGTAAGTATGGAAGCCATGCAATTAAAACAACTTAAAACATGCATAAAAGGGACCTTTATACGAAAACATGCTATTTCAAGTTAAAAGCCATAATGCATATTCAAGGAACATTTAGCCAATCCAGATTACAAGATAAAGAGACATTCATGACCATAACAAGAAGCCATAACCCATAGCTTACCTATTTGAATTCTATTTATATCATACCATCATAAGACACCACCCATGACCATCTTTTCAAGTTTACTTGTGCAATGTACATATGAAGGCCCATACCACCATATATACTAAGTAAAGCCATCAAGAAGACACAAGTGTAATCACATACATAATCAACTTAATAATAGGTGAAACCAACATTACCATCATTCATAAGTTACCATGCATAAAGGACTCACACAAGAACTCCTCAGAGAACCCACTTGTGCAATGCATAGGTAAAGTCTCAAACCCTCACCTATACTAAGTAGTATCCCTCAAGTAGTCCTAATTAGAGTTCATTAGTCATTTACCTAAGTCATATTCATACATTAGATCATCTTCTTAAAAAATAGGGATATTAGCAATAACCGACATAGACCATGTGAGCTTTATGGAATCCGGTGTTCTACTCCCACACCTAAAAGAGAGTGTTCCACTTGCCAAGGTAAAACTAACATAATAGCATCTAGGTGGATCCACTAGGTAATACCTATGTGGGCAAACATAGTTAAGGAACAAGGATATTGCTACTAGAAACGTGGACTTGCTAAACGTAAAAGGTTTCCATCTCATGAGACAACATATATATATATTGAGAACCCAGACATGCTAAACGTTAAAGGAACCCAATGGGAACCCAGACTTGCTAAACGTAAAAGCTTCCATATCATATTCATGTTCACTCGGTGCTAAGCACAATTCCCTTTTAAAGTATTATTAGGCCTTTACTTACACATTAATTCAATAAGGAGTACATTAGGGATTCAAACCATCATTCATCATATAGCTCACAAGTTCTAAGATGAGAATAACCTTTCATCATAGAACCATCAACATTTAATAATGTTCATTCATAACATAGTCATATAGTGTTCATGCGATTTACCTTCTATTCATCATACCAACACTACCATGATCATAGCTTAACATTCATGTTTGTATCATAGCATACTTGTCAACACCTGGGGTTGTAGAGAAGAGGAAACATAACTCAACCACTACAATTCATAATCAAGTAGCACCTCCACCATAAGTGGATCAACAATTCAATATGTGAACATTCATCAATTTGACAATCTTCATTCATAACCTTTAAGGATCACATCAAGATTCAACCCTAATTCAATGATAATAATTCATCATAATACCAAAATGAATTCCACAATTTCATATTAGATTCTCATCCTTCATTCACCATTAAAGTTATATTAGGGTTTAAAGTGAGAAGAAGGGGAATTCATGGGTCTTCTGGGGATTTGTTCAAAAACTATCAACATGACATCAATTCATCCACAAATGATAATATAAAACCATAATTAATCATTATAATTCAATGAAAACACATTTGAAAAGTGACCCACAAAATTAAGACAAAACCTAGAATTTTGGGGAACCTTGAAATCATATTTTTTTAGAGGACCTCTAGGGGAAAAGATCCCAAGAGTGAAACTAAACCATACCTTAGTTGAATTCCTTGAGAATCAATGGATAAAATCCAAGGAATTTGGGAAGAAACGTTGAAACCCTAGCTCCAATGTAATCTTCTTCTTCTAGAGTCTTTAGAGAGAGAGTTTAGAGAGAAGTGGGTTTTGATTGTATGATTTGGAGTTATAAGGTGGAAGACTTGTTTATCACTTAATGAAACCCTAATGTACCTAATATAAATATTTATAACCTTTTTTAACCCATAAGCAATTAACTAGTAAATTACTAAACTACCCCCACTTAAACCGTGTGGAGGCAGTGAACTCGAGTGACATCCACAAGGCGTGGATTGAACCACGGGTCGTACTGGCCACTCATGGTTTGATACTAAGAGGGTTCAGATGAGGGTCTTGGTGAGGAGACAAAGTCTCAACACACGAGACCCTTCCACGAACCGTGAGTCGGTCTACGGACCATACTGCATGCTCGTGGTTTGGGACTGAGGGGGGTCGTTTTGGAGGCCACTTGGATGATTCTAAGTGTGGACTCACGACACCCTTTCTATAGGGCATGAATCAACTTACGCCTCATGGTTTGACCCTCATGAGTCCAACCTGTTTTGGACAGCTTCTTCTTTCTTTTTGGGTCCTCCTCAAGGACCCCTTGGGTGGTCCTTGGAGAGTCGTACCCGGACATTTGGACCCTAAACATGAAATTTTACAATTTTAAACTCTTTTACAAACTTTAGTCCACCTACGACACTCTAAAGTTAAGTCACAAGACCTAGCACCTCACTAGTTCAATGCACTAGTTTCCGGACGTCATGGTCATTTCTTAACGTTTATGCACTAACACTTTCTTACCAAATTAGGTCTTGAAACATCATTTCTACTCTCATTAAGTCATTAGTCATCATTTAGGCTCTAGCTTAGGTAGTTAGATTTTCGGAGTGTTACAAATACTAGGGAAAAATTTCTCACTTAATTCACACTCATTTCGTGTATTAGAGCTTGATCTCTAAAAAGTTTCTTCTAAATCGTGCTTGCGTGTGTTTTTCAATTAATCATGTCTCCATGAAGAGCTGTCAAAGGTTGTCTTGCTAGGCGTAGCATTGAGGACCAAGGGGTACCCAATGCACCTGAAGTGCAACCCCAAGGAGAAATTACTAATGATGAGTTCAAAGAAGCGATAAGGATGATAGGCCAAGTTGTGACTAACCAGGTTGGGCAACAAAGAGGGGCTTGACAAGAAGAGGCTAAAACTTCTAGGATTCGTGAGTTCTTGAGGATGAACCCTCAAAGTTTCACATGTTCAAGCACTATTGAAGATCCAGAGAACGTTATTGAGAAACTGAAAAAGGTATTTGATGTTATGCATGTTGTCATTATTGAGCGAGTTGAACTAGCTACATATCAATTGAAGGATGTTTGTAGGACTTGGTTTGACCAGTGGATGAAGGGTAGAGTTGAGGGAGCACCATCTGCGAGTTGGGCGTGTTTTGAGGAGGCCTTCTTGAGGCGTTTCTTTCCCCGAGAGTAGAGAGAGGCCAAGGTATGGGAGTTTCTTACCCTTAAGCAAGAGTCACTAAGTGTTCATGAGTATGAGTTGAAGTTCACCCAACTATCCAGTTATGCTCCAGAGATGGTTGTGGATATAAGGAGTAAAATAAGCTTGTTTGTTGTTGGGTTGTCCCGTCTATCAAGAAAAGAGGGCACGGCAAAAATGCTAATTAGGGACATGGATATATCCAGGTTAATGGTATATGTTCAGCAGCTTAAGGAAGAGAAGTTGAGGGATAGTAGGAGTTTAGAAACAAGCAGGCTAAGACAGGGAGTGAATCCGGGCAGCAAAGAAGTAATGTGAACCATTCGTCCTTTCTGCAAAAGCAAAAGAGATCTGCTCCATCATCTGCTAGTGCACCTGCACCCAGAAACAAAGGTGAGTATAATAGTCAGAACTCCCAGCACTTTAGAGCTAGACCTGCACAGAATCAAGGTAGTGTGAAACAAGGGGGTAACTGGGCTCCTGCATGTGCTAAGTGTGGTAGAACCCACCAAGGTAAGTGTCGGGATGGCTCCACAGGTTGTTTCAAGTGTGGATAAGAGGGTCCCTTCATGAAAGATTGCCGTAAGAACTAGCAAGGTATTGGGAATCAGGGTAATAGAGCGCAATCTTCATTAGTTGCTCCACCAGTGTAACACCCCAGAAATCTAATGACCTAAGCTAGAGCCTAACATGTAGTCTAGTAGCCTAATGAAGTTAAAACATAGGTTAGAATCCTAAAATAATTTCCTTAACTTAGTACTAGGGTTTTAGTGCCTAAACGTCAAGGCATGACCTCCTAGGACCCCCCCCCCAAAGGGTCCTTGAGGAGGACCCAAGGGAAGGTCCAAAAAGCTGTAAATTATAGCATGAACCATGATTGGGCACCCACGAGCCATGGGTGGAACCTCGCTCTGTGGTTAGGAGGGGTGGTTCAAGACTTAGTCTCCCCAAGCCACCCCAAAAACCTCCATGTTCCAGTCCCATTCCACGAGCGTGTAGTATGGTCCGTAGACCAACTCACACCCCGTGGAAGGGTCTTGTGGATAAGGCCTGAAGGCTGGCCAGAATGACAAGCACCAGCCCCTAACCACGAGTGACCAATACGGTCCGTGGTGCAAACCACTCCCCGTGGTTGGGGTGTCGTGGATGGGGGATTAGGTTGTTGCCTTAAGTCGGCCAAGGATGCAAACATTTTAATAAATTCTAATTAAATAAGGGTGGGGGATGGTTATTATTAGGTATTTTAAGTATATTAAAGTACCTTTAACAATTAAATAACCCTTTTAACTCTCATAACTCACAAACTCAAACAAAACCCACTTCCCTCTCCCAAAAAATTCTCTCTCCAGACTCCATTGAAGAACAAAGAAGAAGGTCAAGATTAGGGTTCAAGATCTAAGATTTTCACTCCAATTTGGTGGGAAAACATCAATTAAGGTATGGTAACCTTGATTCATGGAACACTTTTCTCCAT
This sequence comes from Solanum stenotomum, assembly GCF_019186545.1. Taxonomy (NCBI): domain Eukaryota; kingdom Viridiplantae; phylum Streptophyta; class Magnoliopsida; order Solanales; family Solanaceae; genus Solanum; species Solanum stenotomum. The sequence continues at coordinate 24,321,174 of NC_064293.1, read as the reverse complement.
GAAGCCCTTCAACTCTTGATTTTGAAATTTGTAACTTGTTCAAAAACTAGGGTTTTCATTCCAGCCATGGGTTCTTCCTGGAAATGATTTCATTATGTTTATTGTCATATATTATGTATGATTTGATGTTTGATGGTGATTTTTATTGTAAAACTCCCCATGAACCCATGAACTACCCCATGACCCTAATTTCATAAATTGTGATGGGTGTAGTGATGCAAGATGATTACTATGAATTGTGTCAATGTTAATATAGTATTGAATCTTGTTTATTCATGCTAAAAGTAGAATTTCTAAGTGTGATTGTGAGACTTGATCCTTGACCCTTGAAGGGGGTAAATTGTGAAGGATTGTTCATGATTGATAAAAATTGTATGTGAACTTATGTTCACTTGGAAAGTAAAGATCCTATGACTATTGTGTATATTGAGGTATTATTGAAAGGCTATTCTCCCCTTAACCTTTACACATGTTCATGTATAACTTGTCTAGGATGATGATGATGATGATGATGTTGTTGTGTTGATTGAAAGGCTAATTCTCATTAAAACTCTATGAATGATAATGTGAAAGGTTTACTCACTTGTGGATGATTCTAAGGTCTAAAGGACATTCTCACCTAATGAATCTATGAGGTATTATGATGAATATTGGTTGAGTTCCTAGTGCACTCTATATTGAATATGAACCAAAGTAAAGGCTTAATATGACTTTTAACGGGAATTAGGGTTAGCATCGAGAGGATATGAACAATGAGATAGGAAGCTTTTACGTTTAGCAAGTCCGGCTTCCCAACATAGGTTGTCTCATAAGATGAAAACCTTTTACGCTAGAAGTTCGGGTTTCTAGTAGCAATCTCCTTATCCCATAACTATGTGCCCACATAGGTCTTTAGCTAGTGGATCCACCTAAAAGCTATCACGATAGTTCTACCTTAGGCAAGTAGGACACCCTCTTTTTGGTGTGGGGGTAGAACATCAGATTCCATGTAGCTCACATGGTCTATGTCGGTTAATGTTATTTCCCTTTATAATGAACTATACTATNTATCACGATAGTTCTACCTTAGGCAAGTAGGACACCCTCTTTTTGGTGTGGGGGTAGAACATCAGATTCCATGTAGCTCACATGGTCTATGTCGGTAATGTTATTTCCCTTTATAATGAACTATACTATAACTTCTTGGTGAGTTTACTTAGTAGGAGTGGGGGTATGGGACTTCACTTCAACATTGCATAAGTAGACTAGTAGGATGTTGTGGAATGGTTCCTTTATATTATGATGAGATACAAATGTATGCATGTGTGATTAATGGATAGTTGTTATGAATGACTTTCCTTATATTCAAGTAATGTACATGACTATTTCCTTATTTGTGACTAATGATTATAATGAGGTCTAAAGATGATATGCATGACCAAGGTAGCTTCAAGGGGGTTCTTATTAAGGTTGGTATTTTGGGAAGCCAATCATACATTGCACAAGCGTTCCTTAGGGGTTGCTAAGTTATTGATGTTACTATGTTGTTAGTATAAATGTGATTATAGCTTGTCTTTTACATTGAGGATGCATGTTGGTTTCCAAACTTGATAAATGCATAATTTGCAACTAGAATGTCCCTTTTATCATATTAAAGGATTTTATACATGTTTCCATACTTAGTACATATTTGTGCTAACCCTTTCTTCTTCTACATTTTGATAAGTGTAGGTTCCGGCTAGGTGACATACACTCTCTTTCTTGAAGAAGACTTGGATTACTTATCTCCAAGTTGTGGTGAGTCCTCAAATTCGAGGATGGATTATCCACTTCTTAGTTTTTATTCTACTTCTCATGTTGAGACTTTTGTTGATGTAAAGGGCTAAGTCCCAAACTTTGTATTCCTTATGTTTTAGATGGTGTATGAGACAAAGTCTAGATTCCGATGATTTTCCTTTATGAAAATGAAGTATGACTTCTATTGTAAAAGTTTTAAATTTTCCGCATTATTTCTATGTCTTATGTTATGATGATGCTAGAGGCTTGTATGAAACCCTTTCGGGGTCAAGTACGTCGTCTTACGTCTAAGGGGTACTCCCGGGTCGTGACAAACTTGGTATCAGAGAATAAAGTTTTGGGATAATAATTAAGTTGATGTCTCATAAACCACGTCTAGTAGAGTCTTGTTCATGAGTGTGAAGTGCGCAACACTTATGAATAAGAGGCTATAAGATGTTTAGGAACTTTCACTCCTTTCATTACTCTTTAGTCGTGCTTTGGAGTCCTAACTCTATGAAGTCCTTTTTTTCTAACCCTTTTCTTGTGCATATAGGAATATGAATACAAGAAGAGCGGCTGCAAGAAGAGTAGGAGAGGAGATTGCTAATAATGAGGGAGTTCCTCCCCAAGGTCCTTAAGTTCCTCTAGATGAGCAAGCTCCGGTTGATCTGGCAAATGTGACTCAAGCCGAATTTAGGGCCTCTATGCAAAAGATAACCAAGCCACGACGGCCCAGACTCAAGCTATGGCGACCCAAGCCAAAGCTATGATGGCTCAAGTCACTAGGGATGCTAGAGCCCGTGTGAACCCCAATGCAAGTACACCGGCTTCAAGAATTAGGGATTTCACAAGGATGAATCCCCCTACCTGCTATGGCTCTAAAGTGGATGAGGACCCACAAGGGTGTTTATAGATGAAGTGCTTAAGGTGGTTGATGTCATGGGAGTATCTTCTCAAGATAAGGCGGAACTAGCCGCCTACCAATTGAAAGACGTAGCTCAAGTATGGTTTGAGCAATGGAAAGAAGAGAGACACGTAAGAGCGGGCCCGGTTGATTGGGGATCATTCAAGATGGCCTTCCTAGATAGGTTTTTCCCCCTAGAATTGAGGGAACAAAAGTTAGTGGAATTCATGAACCTTCGTCAAGGGGGAATGAGTGTGAAGGAGTACTCTGTCAAGTTCACCCAACTATCCAAGCATGCTCCAACTTTGGTGGCCAATTCAAGGGCTAGGATGAATAAGTTTGTGATGGGGGTATCCAGTTTGGTTGAAGAGGAATGTCATACGGCAATGCTACATCATGACATGTATATCTCAAGGCTCATGGTATACACTCAACAAATTGAGGAGACCAAACTCAAGAAAATGAATAGAGATGTGAAAAGGCCTAGGGCCGAGGGTGGGAATTCTTCCAAGGGTAAGTTTGAGGTTCAAGACAAACCAAGGTTCAAAAAGAGGTTTTCCAACCAAGGCTTCTCCAATGAACCAAGGCCCTACAAAGATAGGGTGTCTAACCCTAAGCCTCAAGGAGACAATAGGGATGGCTCTTCTCTTGAAAGACCTAGTTGTGCAAAATGTGTCAAGAAGCATGAAGGCAAGTGCCTAGTTGGCACGGGTGGTTTCTTTAGTCGTGGGAAGAGTGGTCATATGAAGAGAGATTGTCCTATGCTAAAGGTTCAAGGGAGAGAGGGCAAGCAAGTCCCTCCAAGTGGATCAAATTCCGATGCTCCCAACAAGAATCGCTTCTATGCTCTCCAATCCCGAAGTGATCAAGAGGGGTCCCCAGACGTTGTTATCGGTATGTTGCAAGTATTTTCCATTGATGTTTATGCATTATTAGACCCCGGGGTCACTTTATCTTTTGTTACTCCTATTGTGGCTATGAAATTTGATGTATTTCACGATGTCTTAGAAGAACCCTTTTCAGTTTCTACCCCGGTGGGTGACTCCGTTGTAGCTAAAAGAGTTTATAAGAATTGTGAAAGTCACATTGGTAGATTTGGTTGAATTAGACATGCTTGATTTTGATGTAATCTTGGGGATGGATTGGTTGCATGCCTGTTTTGCTTCCATTGATTGTAGAACTCAGGTACTAAAGTTTCAATTTCCAAATGAGCCCATTTTGGAATGGAAGGGGGAAATTCAATCCCTAGGGGTCGATTCATCTCATGTCTAAAAGTTTGTAAAATGATTTCTAAGGGTTGTATCTATCATATTGTAAGACTTAAGGACATTGAGTCCGAGACTCCTCCTTTAGAGTCGGTCCCCGTAGTAGGGGAATTTCCGAAAGTCTTTTCTGATGACTTATTCGGCATTCCTCCCAAACGGGAAATAGACTTTGGCATTGATCTTTTTTCAGATACTCAACCCATATCCATTCCCCCTTATCGGATGGCTCCAACCGAATTAAAGGAGTTGAAGGAGCAACTCAAAGATTTGTTAGACAGGGGTTTTATTCAACCTAGCATATCTCTGTGGGGTGCTCCAGTATTATTTGTGAAGAAAAAGGATGGGTCCCTTAGGATGTGTATTGATTACCGCCAATTGAACAAGGTCACTATTAATAATAAGTATCCACTCCCTAGGATTGACGATTTGTTTAACCAACTCCAAGGGGCGAGTTACTTTTTGAAGATTGACCTAAGGTCGGGATATCACCAACTTAGGGTGAGAGGGGTTGACATTCTTAAAATGGACTTCCGAACAAGATATGGTCAATATGAGTTTATAGTAATGTCTTTTGGTTTGACCAACGCCCCAACAGCTTTCACAGACCTTATGAATAGGGTGCTTAAGCAATACCTTGATTTATTTGTGCTCATTTTTATTGATGATATTTTGATCTACTCTAAGAGTGAGGGTGATCACATGAAGCATTTGAGGATAGTATTGCAAGTCCTTAAAGACCAACAATTGTATGCTAAGTTTAGCAAGTGTGAGTTTTGACTAAGGTCAGTTGCTTTCCTCGGTCATATAGTGTCGAGCTTGGGCATAGAGGTTGATCCTAAGAAAACCGATGCGGTTAAAAGTTGGCCTAGACCCCTAAGTCCTACCGATATTAGAAGCTTTTTGGGTTTGGCCGATTACTATAGGAGGTTTGCTGAGGGCTTCTCATTTATCGCTTCTCCGTTAATGGCCTTGACCCAAAAGAAATCCAAATTTGAGTGGTCAGAAGCTTGTGAGAAGAGCTTCCAAGAGTTGTAGAATAGACTCACCACCGCTTCGGTGTTGACCTTACCGATGGGTTTGTAGTATATTGTGACGCTTCTCGAGTGGGTTTGGGATGTGTCCTTATGCAATACGGTAAGGTGATTTCATATGCTTCAAGGCAACTCAAAGTACATGAAAAGAATTATCCAACTCATGATCTCAAAATAGTGGCGGTGGTTTTTGCCTTGAAAATATGGAGACACTATCTATATGGGGGTGCATATAGATGTGTTTACCGACCACAAGAGCCTTCATTATGTGTTTAGCCAAAAAGATTTGAATTTCCGACAAAGAAGGTGGTTAGAACTTTTAATGGATTATGACATGAGTTTCCTTTACCACCTCTGCAAAGCCAATGAAGTTGTGGATGCCCTAAGTAGATTGTCCATGGGTAGTGTGGCTTATGTAGAAGATGAGAAGAAGGAATTGGTTCGTGATGTGCATAGGTTTGCCCGTCTAGGTGTCCAACTTATGGATTCCACGAAGGGTGGAGTTATGGTTCATCATAGTTCTGAATCTTCCTTTGTGATTGATGTAAAGTCTAAGCAACATCTTGATCCTATTTTGATGGCATTGAAAGAGTCGGTTCTCAACAAGTCCATTGAGGTTTTCTCCCACGGGGGAGATGGGGTGCTTACGTACTAAGGTAGATTATGTGTTCCGGATGTTGATGGCTTGAGAGAGCAAATTTTAGAAGAGGCTCATGGTTCACGGTATTCTATTAATCTGGGAGCCACCACTATGTACCGTGATATATGGGAAGTCTATTGGTGGAATGGCATGAAAAAAGATATAGCGGGTTTTGTCGCCAAATGTCCAAATTGTCAACAAGTTAAGGCCGAACACCTAAAATCGGGAGGTTCATTGCAAGATATAGATATTCCCACTTGGAAATGGGAGGAGGTGAATATGGAATTTGTGGTGGGTTTTCCTCGTACTCGAAGGCAACATGCTATTTGGGTCATTGTTGATAGGATGACCAAATCAGCCCACTTCATTCCCATTAAGGTTACTTTGTCGGTGGAAGACTATGCCAAATTGTACATAAAAGAGGTAGTGAAGTTGCATGGGGTTCCTTTGTCTATTATTTCGAACCAGGGTGCTCAATTCACTTCACATTTTTGGAAGGCATTCCAATAAGGGCTTGGTACCAATGTTAAACTTAGTACCGCTTTCCACCCTCAAACGAATGGTCAAGAANTTCCTTTGTCTATTATTTCGAACCAGGGTGCTCAATTCACTTCACATTTTTGGAAGGCATTCCAACAAGGGCTTGGTACCAATGTTAAACTTAGTACCGCTTTTCACCCTCAAACGAATGGTCAAGACAAACGCACCATTCAAACCTTAAAGGGAATGTGTGATTGATTTCAAGGGTAATTGGGATGACTATCTTCTATTGATCGAATCTGCTTACAACAATAGTTACCACTCTAGCATTGGCATGGCTCCGTTTGAAGCACTATATGGTAGGAGGTGTAGATCTCCGGTTGGTTGGTTTGAAGTAGGTAAATTTTCCCTAATTGGTCCCGAACTAGTTTATGATGCCATTGAAAAAGTTTGACTTATTAGAGAAAGGTTGAAAATGGCCCAAAGTCAACAAAAATCATATGCCGATGTTAGAAGGAGGGATCTTGAATTTGAGGTTGGTGATTGGTTCTACTTGAAAATCTCACCTATGAAAGGTGTGATGAAGTTTGGCAAGAAGAGGAAGCTTAGTCCCTGGTATGTGGGCCCATACAAAATCTTGAAACGTTTTGGGAAAGTTGCATATGAAGTGGACTTTTCAAATGAGTTGGCTCCGGTTCACTCGGTGTTTCATGTTTCCATGCTCAAGAAGTGCATTGGTGATCCGGTGTACATCCTTCCTTTAGAGGGCTTATGAGTTGATGAGAACCTTTCTTATGAAGAGGTACCAGTTGAGATTTTTCATCAGCAAGTGAAGAAGTTTAGGAATAAAGAAAGAATTTTGCAAGTTAGTCTTAACTTGTGAGTTATGGGTCAACTTCAAATGACCATAACTTTTAGTACAGGATGCGTTAGTTAGTCCATAAGATATCAAATGAAAGGTCCTTCAATTCTCATTTCAACACCGCCAAGTTTGCTAAATTTTGAGTTCGGATGAGGGAGATATGCCTATTTAAAGTTGGTCTATCCAATTAAGGAAATTTACCTAGATTAATGCGAGGTATCTTGGTCTTTTCCTTACCCGAGTAGCTTTAAACGTTTTTGGTAATATTTTAGGGGTCTAAACTGTTTTGGGTCAATTTTCGCAATCCTAAATCACGCTTAGGGTTATGAGAGGAGTTCAAGAGGAGAAAAGCGGAGAGGTTCAAAGCGTTCGTCAAGATTCTTGAGATTTGTCGAGGAATTTCGCCAAGGGTTTGGTCTCTAAGATGTATGTAAGTTCTCATAGTGTTGAGTTCATTCACCCACACGCCAATCATGTGATTTTATCCATAATTTCGTTCTTCAAATTGAATGATTTGAATTATTGTTGGGTGTTCTTGAGGTTTTGTTCTTCATGCTTTATTTATGGAGTTTGATGGATTTTTTAGGTGAGGAATTCGATCTTTGAGGATTGTTCTTGAGCAAAAGTGAGTATATTCTCTTGTACGTGTATTGGGTAATTGAATCTAAGGAAAATTTGAGGAAAACAACCGATTCTAGGCTAATTAGGGACAGAAAAAAAGAAAATTCGTCGGAAATTTCTGGGTAAAGGTTGGCTCGCCGCTCCAGCAGTGTGCCAGAAAAGAGGTAATGTAGTTTAGGGGCTGGCACCCCGCGCCACTCAGTGCACCAGGGTCACCTACCACCATCCTTTTTTTCGTCGTTTTTCCTGTCTAAGTTATTTTAAAGTGTACCTTTACTCCTTTCTAATTCCAACTACTCTAAACTACATCTAAACATCGAAAGTGTACCTTTACTCCTTTCTGATTCCAACTACTCTAAACTACATCTAAACTTCGAGAGATCCTTCTTAACATGAATCATAACCCTTGAATTCATAATTCAAACTTAAGGTAGAGTTAAGAGTACAGTCTTGAGAGTTCTTTCGAGTCATTTTGAGAATCTTTTTCAAGTTTTAAAACTTATTTTAAGACTTGAATACTTGAGAATGAGGATGAGGAGAGTTGAGTTCCAATTTTCAAAATGAATAGATGGGGACTAAGTATTCCCAAGAGTAAATATTTTTACATTTAAAATGAGAGGAAACATCGATTTCCAAATGAGTTCATGAGGAGTTTTTAGTACTATCTCTTTTAAGAGAAACCTTTTGAGTAATAATCTCAAAGTTTGATGATGAGGAAATGTTTTAAACATATGAGTTGAGCTATATTATTGGGAGTAGTATTGAGAATTGATATGGGAACAAGTTCAAATAACTCAAAGTCCTCGTAAACCATATAGCCAATGTGGGTAGAAAGGGTCATACTTTTTATATGATTCCTTATTGATTTTTAAGCATAGGTTAGTGGATCTACTTAGTTGAGGATGTCTTATACTACGGCAAGGTATAGGACAGTTTTGGCAGCGTGTGCGATAAGTTGTATCATCACATAGCTCATAGTGATATTTGTCAATTAGTGAATCTCCCAAATAAGAGTAAAAGAGTTATTATTGTATTTTAAATACATTGAGCTATTATCTATTATTTTAAAAGCTTTCCTTATAATGCACATTTATTATTGCTTTTATATTGAACTGAGTTGAATATTTCTTAGTTTGAGTATCCTTGAGTTGAGTTGAGTTAAGATGAAGTGAGTATGTTCTTCTTTTTTATCAGTTCAAGATATTTCTGTGCTTTAGAGTTCCCCTTACATGCTCGTACATTCCATGTACTGACGCCATTTGGCCTGCATCTTTTATGATGCAAATACAGGAGTTCAGGATTATCAATCGACGCTCCGTTGATCTAGTCGAGTCCCAAATTTGCTTGGTAAGCCTCCTGCTTGCTTCCGAAGGATTCCCATTTACTTTTCAATTTATTTAAGATGTCATGGGTCTTGTCCCGACTTCCATCATAGTTGTTAGAGGCTTCATAGATAGATAGTAGTGTTTTGAGGAGACTTTTCCATTTCTTTTGTTAAATGTTTTAAAGACTAAGTTGCCTATGAGGAGACATTTGAGTTAAAGTTTTACATTTGAGTTAATCTCACGTTGAGTAAGTCTTCTGCTAAGAGTTGAGCCAGGTCAAGGTTCTCTTGGGTCCATCAATGGTTCTTAAGTGTCATCCACGTCCACGGTGTAGGGTCGGGGTGTGACAAACTTGGTATCAGAGTACAGAGTTCAAGAGTCCTACGGTGTCTATGAAGCCGTGTTTGGAGAATCTTAGTTGTTGGTGTGAAGCGTGCCACATCTATAATCAGGAAGCTGCAACATTTAGAAAATATCTCACTTATTTCATACTCTTTTCGTGTGATAGAGTTCAACTCTATAAAAGTTTCTTTCTAATTTGTGCCTGTGCGTATCCTTTCACATCATGCCTCCACGAAGAGTTGTTTTTAACAACCGAGGGGTACCCCCTAGTTGTCACATGGCGTACAAGACTCTGAAGAGCCCCATACAAGCCTCATAGCACTCATAACATTCGATATATAGAAATAGTGTTGAATTTAAAAGCTTTTCTTTAAATTCATACAATCAAAAGTTTATTTAAAACAGTGGAAGTCTACTTGTCTCACATGGCCATCTAAAAATATCTTGAAACAAAAGCAGGGTCACGGCCCTTTACAATAGAAAGTCAAAAAATGTCTATTACATGAAGGAAAGAAACATCAATAAAACATGTGTCCTCGAATGTATGAGGACATACCAATAGCCTTGGAAGAACTCAATCCAAGCCCTTGAAGTAGATGGATAGCAACTCACTTGCCGGAACCTACACTTGTAGTAAAATAAGAGAAATATGGGTTAGCACACGAAAATGTACCAAGTATGATGAACATGCAAAACTCATGCTTTAAAGGGACATTTTGGTTGAAAACCATGCATTATGCCAATTTTTAGAAACATCATGTACATTAGTATAAGAGGCATAAAATACAAGTATAATCATCATACAAGTCATAATCATCACATTAAGCTTTCACCTTAAGTAAACCCCAAGCCACACTTTGTGCAATGTATGGATAGCGTCCCATACCACCATCCACACTAAATACCACATTAAGTCCACCAAAAGTGAACTTACCATTCTTCCTTTTCACATTTACACAATACTCATACATAAGGAACATAAACATTTCATAAGTCATGACAAGGAAGTAACTCATAATACAATCTGAAGTATAGCATGCATCAACACATTAAGCATTTAAGTCAACATTCTTCATTAGCTTCATTAAGAGCACTTTCATTCATTAGTCATTAAGACATTAGAGAACTCACTATATCCCTCTCAAAGACTACTCGTGCAATGCATGGTTGGCATCCCATACTACCACCCACACTTCATAGAACCTCTCAAGTAACCATAGTGTACATCTCACATGATAAGAATAAGCATTAACCAACATAGACCAAGAGAGCAAACCATGGAATCCGGTTTCATATAACCCCACACCGAAGAAAGGTGTCCTACTTGCCTAAGGTAGAACTAGGTACATTTTAGCTTAGGTTGATCCACTAGCTATACCTATGTGGGCACATAGTTAAGGAATAAGAAAGATGTTCATTGAAACCCGGCCTAAACATGGGGAGAGTTTCCATCTTACCAAATCCTCTCGGTGCTTAGCCTCCATTCCCATAGAGTATTTCATTACTTTAACATTATTACACATGACAGGGTGTCATTGGCCTACCAACCCAAGGTACATTGATTAACACATGAAAGGACGCCATAAGCCTATTGATTCAAGGTACATTAAGAAAGCTCATTTAATCCTCATGAAAGGGTGCCATAAGCTTACCTATTCAAGGTTCATCATTAACATTCATGCAAGGGTGTCATAAGCCTACCGATCCCAAAGTTCATTAACATCATTTATGGAAGGGTGCCATAAGGTTACTGATCCCAAAGTACATTATTATCATGCATGGAAGGGTGCCATTAACCTACCGATCCAAGATTCAACAATCAACAATACATTTATTTATACAAGAAGAGGATGCATAGGCCTACCAATTCAAGATATACATTACATTGAAGAACCCTTCACATTCCATCACCAACAATCATAAGTGTCAAATTGAGAAATAGCCTTTCAATAATAGCACGATTACATTCAAGACATGATCATATTACCTTCATTAGATTCACATTCATATACAAGGCGTCATGATAATACTTCAATTCTTCACACTTCTCCCTTCAAGGCCATGAATCACAAATCACCAACACACCAATAATTTACTACAATTTAGGCATGGATAATGATATAACTCAATAACCTAAAGCAATTTAGACAAACTCTACACATGCTTTCATAATCAATATGCCCACTTCATAAAGGCACAATTTAGGAATTGAGGAAATCCATGGGTTCTTAGAGTAATTTCATCATAAATCATCAATTAAACACTAATTCAATCATAATTTGTCATTAATCAACCTTTTAAAACGTTTGAAGAAGGAACCCATGATTTAGAGTAAAACCCCAGGTTTTTGAAAAACTTGAAAACTTTGAAATCTACTTTTGAATGGACTCTAAGGTGAAAGATACCCCTAGATGAAGGATCACCATACCTTGATGGAATTTTCCTCTAAATTTGGGAAGAAACACCTTGAATCTTCAAGCCCTAGACTCCACTCCTTCTTCTTCTTCAATGGAGGTTTATAAAGAGAGAAATATTGTGAGGGATGAACTCTTTTGGGTTTTCTTAAAAAGTGACTTACTTCACCCTTTGCACCACTTGGCTAACCAAGGGCACTAGGCGACTCACCTAATGGCCCTTGGCTCGCCCAATTTTCCAGTGTGCTCCCAAAAGGGGGCAATTCACTAAGCGATAGAGGGGTCGGTTGGGCAAATCGCCAACCCAACCGGCAAACCACGACTTAGCTCGCACAAATTTCCAGAACCTAGGGCAAGGGAACAGTCCACTAGGCGACCCCAAGTGCACTTTGGTGAATCTCCAAGTCACTTGGGCGATCATGGTGCCCAATCGCCAACTAGGTCCATCGAAGAAACAAGTTCTCTTTCACTATACCTTGCTAGCTTAGGTCCTTACTTGCATCCTAGGCTTCTACCTTACTCATTTTAGTTCTAAAACAGCCTAGAATCAACTTAAAAGCACACTAACCCTTACATTTAGGCTCTAATTCACTTACTAATTTTTTGGGTCATTACAACCGGATGCACTGCTGCTAGTTTTGTTGGCAACTCTAACTTAGAAGCCACTTTACCAACCCTTTTCAAGATCTTGTAAGGGCCTACATATCTAGGACTTACCTTCCCTTTCTTGCCAAATCTCATAACCCCTTTCATAGGTGACACTTTCAGGAAAACCCAATCATCGACTTGGAACTCTAGTTCCCTTCTCCTTACATCTGCATAAGATTTCTGGCGACTCTAGGCCGTCTTAAGTCTATCTCTAATGAGTTGCACTTTCTCCATAGCATCATGAACTTAATCTGGCCCTATCAAGGCTGCTTCACCTACTTCAAACCAACCAACTGGAGACCTACATCTACACCCATACAATGTCTCAAAAGGGGTCATCTGAATGCTGGAATGGTAACTATTATTATAGGAAAACTCTATGAAAGGAAGGTGATCATCCCAACTAACCTTGAAATCAATCACACAAGCTCTCAACATGTCTTCTAAGGTCTGAATGGTACGCTCTGCCTGCCCATCCGTCTGCGGATGTAATGTTGTGCTAAGATTAACATGAGTACCAAGACCTTTCTGAAATGAATTCCAGAAATGAGAGGTAAACTGAGGACCACTATTTGAGATGATATACAAAGGAACCCCATGCAACCTAACTATCTCATTAATGTAAAGCTTGGTGTAGTCCTCCGTTGAATCTGCAATCTTGGCAACCCAAAAGCGTGCAGACTTAGTAACTCTATCAATTATCACCAAAATTGAGTCATGTTGTCTGCGAGTATGAGGTAAACCTGTCATGAAGTCCATGTTGATCACTTCCCACTTAAGTAGGAATGTTGATCTCTTGAGTCATACCTCCTGGTTTCTGATGTTCTACCTTGACTTGTTGGCAATTTGGGCACTTTGCCACAAAATCTGCTATACTCCTCTTCATGCCATTCCACCAAAAGACTTCCCGTAGATCGCGATACATCTTAGTTGCACCTACATGAATGGAATATCTGGAATTATGTGCTTTTGCAAGAATCTGTTGTCTCAAATCACCCACCTTAAGAACACATAATCGACATTGATAACGAAGCATATAATCTCCCCCTTGGGAGAAGACCTCAACTCTCTGTTGATGGACTACACCATTTAGTTGGAGCAATATCAGATCATTGTCTTTTTTTCCTTAACCTCCACTACCAATGAAGATTCTGACCCATTCTGAATGGTTACACCACCATCTGATATGCTCATAAGACGAACTCCTAAGCGAGCAAGTATGTGAACATCCTTTGCTAGGTCCTTTCTTTTTTCTTCTACATGTGCCATGCTACCCATAGATAGTCTACTAAGGGCATTTGTTACTATATTGGCCTTACCAGGATGGTAACGCACACTCATATCATAATCTTTGAGGAACTCAAACCATCTCATCTGCCGAAGATTCAACTCTTTCTATGTGAACACATACTGAAGTCTCTTATAGTATGTGAACACCATACAAGTAATGTCTCCAAATCTTAAGTGCAAACACTACTGCTACAAACTCGAGGTCATGAGTCAGATATTTCTTCTCATGTACCTTAAGCTGTCTAGAAGCATATGCTATAACCTTACCTCGCTGCATCAACACACAACCTAGGCCGACTCTGGATGCATCATAGTAGATAACATAACCGTTTGAACCCTCTAGTAGAGTTAAAACAGGAGCAGTAATCAACCTAGTTTTCAATTTTGTAAAATTTTTCTCACAATCATCTGACCACTGAAACTAGACCTTTTTCTGAGTGAACTTAATCAATGGAGAGGTTATGGATGAAAATCCTTCCACGAACCTTCTATAATAGCCAGTCAACCCCATGAAACTTCTGATATCTGTAGGAGAGGTAGGTCTGGGGCATTGTTTCACTAATTCTATCTTCTGAGAATCCACTTGGATCCCTTCACTAGACACAATATGCCCAAGGAAAGCGATGGATTGCAACCAAAATTCGCATGTGCTAAATTTAGCGAATAACTGGTGATTTTTGAGACTTTGTAGGACAACCCTCAAATGATTCGCATGTTGTTCCTCATTCCTAGAGTAAATGAAGATATCATCAATAAAGACGGTAATGAACAAGTCCAAATACTACTTGAACACTCTGTTCATCAAATCCATGAAAGCTGCAGGAGCATTGGTTAGTCCAAATGACATAACTACAAATTCATAATGACCATACCGAGTTCTGAACTGTCTTCGAATGTCACTACCTCTTACTCTGAGCTGATGGTAACCGGATATGAGGTCTATCTTTGAGAAATGACTAGCACCCTGAAGTTGGTCAAAGAAGTCATCAATCCTAGGGATGAGGTACTTATTCTTGATTGTGACTTTGTTCAATTACTTATAATTGATGCATATTCTGAGAGAACCATCTTTCTTCTTCACTAACAACATTAGTGCACCCCATGGGGAAATACTAGGTCTTATGAAGCCCTTATCTAGAAGGTCTTTCAACTGCTCCTTTAATTCCTTAAGCTCAGTTGGACCCATTCGGTAAGGAGGAATAGATATAGGTTGGGTATCTTGAAGGAGATCAATTCCAAAGTTGATTTCCCTTTCGGGAGGAACTCTAGGAAGATCTTCTGGAAACACTTATGGGAACTCATTGACTACTGGAACTGACTCAGGAGTTGGGGTTTCGGAGCTTGAATTCTTAACCCAAACTAGATTATAGAGATAACCTTAAGAGATCATATTTCTGGCCATAAGCTAAGAAATGAATCGACCCATAGGCGCTAAGCTACTACCCTTCCATTCTAACATTGGTTCTTCTGGAAACTGAAAACAAACGATTCTAGTTCTACAATCGACTGAGGCTTAATAGGAATGTAACCAATCCATGCCTAAAATAATATCAAATTCTACCATTTCTAACTCTATAAGATCTGTTAAGGTGACTTTCTATGAGACAGTGACAGGGCAATTTATGTATACCCGTCTAGCTATGACTGGATCACCAACTGGAGTAGAGACTGAGAATTCTAAGAAAGTTTCTGACTAACATCGAATTTGACTCAAATGTAAGGAGTTACAAAGGAGAGAGTAGCCCCTGGATCCAACAATGCATAAACATTAGGATAAAAGACTCGTAACGTACCAGTGACTACATCAGGAGAATTGTTTTGATCCTGGCGAGCCTGGAGAGCATACAACCTATTTTGGCACTAACCGCTGTTGAGTCCAAGATTTGGACTCATTTAGGGCTTTATTTACAGTGATTTAGTGTCCTCAAATGCTTATTTTGTGCCAATAACTGATGTAAAACCCTTGATTTCTAGGTATATGGATTGAGGGACTAAGCAAGGACACTAGTTTGCAAAAAAGGAACGAAGCGAGCTGAAAGTGTAAAAAAAAGAAAGCTTGGTGATCTCCAAGTCTACTTGGTGAGTCGTCGAATGGCTATCTGATCGCCTAAAGTTCCAGTGTGCCAAGCCTTGAAGGAGAAAACCAGGTTAGAAAGATAAAGAAGCAGTCGTCAGATCACCGAGTGGTTCCGCGATGCAGTGTTGGATTGCCCAAAGTTACAGAACTTGAGGATGCTGAAGACCAAGGCATAAGGGCGAGGAAATTGACCTAAGGGCGGAACGCCAAGTGGATCGCCAAGCCCGACTTACTGCGCCGAATGGCCCTTCGCAACATATTTTTGGCAACTATAAATACATTTTTGAACATTGAGTTTAGTATCAAATTTTATTTTGGATAATCATTAGAGTAATTTTGCATATTGAATTCTGAGTAGTACAACAAGTTTTCTCTAGTTTTTCCTAAGCTTTGGAGAATTGAAGTTTTTCACTTTTGAGAAATTGAAAGTGGGTCTTTCATATTCTTCTACTTGGAGCATTGTAAGAACGAAGTTAATCTTACCCAGTTGATGGAAACTCAATTTGGTAACAATTTTTATCTTTTTATGATGTCTAGCTAAAACCCCAATTCTTGGGGTGTGATTATGTGATTATGGGCTGATTTAGTTTATGGGTATTGATAATTGTTAGTTTAAATGTTGTTTAGAAGTGAGTTTAATCAGTAATTGTGGTTTAATTTAAGAATTGTAGTTGCAAATACAGTTCTACCTTCGTGTTTTTGGCTTGCTTGAGACAAAGGTTTTCAAACAAAGATTATTGATTGATGGTCAGTAGGTATTGGGTTAACATGAGTTCAGCTTGAGAGAGTGAATCCTAAAGTCAATCCCAAATATTTAGCTCGAGAGAGTGAATAGACTAAGGTGTAGGTTGGTCTTATTTTGCTTGTTTGTTAATGTTCGAGAGAAATCAGCTTGATTCGGGGTAAATTATTTGAGAGAAAATTTATTCCCTCTATGGCTTAGCTTACTCACTAATATTCAGTTATTTCCTATCAGTTGCAATTACCCATTTGTCTATACTAACCTATAATCAAATCACATCATAAGAGCTCATCTCATTATTGTATTTCATATTGTTCGCTACTGTTGTAATTGATAATTTGAAACCAAAATCCCCATGTTATTTGACATTCGTATCATCCCCTAATTTGAATTATGTTTTTATTCGATAATGTCTATTCCTATGACTGATTTGATCATATTCATACTTCCTGATTGATTCTCAAACACGTACCACTCCCTGTGGGATTCGACTCCAACTCACTCAATTGGGTTTTATACTGACTAGCGATCATTGACACTTAGAATTGGATGAAGTGTCCTTGAAACGTTAATCAAAAGGGCGCCGCTGCTAGGGGGTGGTGTTGTTTGAGAATTTTTGGCGAAGCTAAATTTTGTTTCTTTTTAGTCATAGTTGAATCAACTTACTTTTAGTTTTGGTTTGTTTGCTTGTGTTTTGAAACAGAGAATATGAGTGTGAACGGAAGCAATGGTAGCCAAGTGGGCCACCAAGATGATATCGGCAACCTAAATGATGTAAATGAGCTGAATGCTAAGGATCCTCATCTAATGGGTAGCATTGGTGCCATTCGCTTGCCTTCGGTTGAAGGGAACGTTGTGTTCAACATTACTAGCACTATAATGCAACTCTTGCAATTGAAAGGGTTATTTGGTAGATTGGCTCATAAACATCCCCATGAGCATATCATAAATTTTCTTGATGTTTTCGAGTCATTCTCCTTCAAGAACATATCTCAAAAGTTGGTTCAATTGAGGTTGTTCCCGTTTTCTATAATGGGAGAAGCGTGCAAGTGGTTGGCTGAATTGCCAACACACTCTATCACTTCATGGGAAGAAATTATCACCGCATTTCAAGTGTGATTTTTCCCTCCTTCAAAGATAATGACACTTCGGGATAGCATTTAGAGCTTCAAGTGTCTGGAGGGCGAGCCAATCCATGACACTTGGCTACGATTCAAGAAGTTGGTGTTGCAATGCCCAACTCATGGTTTGCCTGAGTTTTGCTGCAATACTTTTCTCAAAGCCTTGATTCGGTAAACAAGGGGGGTAGTTGATCAACTTTCTCCAGGAGGTTTGATGCAACAACTTTATGTTATAGCAACCCAGCTATTGGATAGCATGACCAAGATTAACCGGGCATGGTACACCCGCGAAGACCAAGTCTCTCATCTCACTTTCAAATTAACCAAGGAGCAGCTTGAGAAAAAACAAGAGAGGGACCAAAACATGGCCAAGATCATGACCCAACTTGACATTTTGTTTTAAAATGGCATGGGAGCTGGTGCTAATAGTGTCAATGTCGTGGGTATTGGATGTGTGAACCCGGAAGAGGCCAAGTTTGATGCGTTGTATAATGAGGAGGTGAATTTCCTAGCCAACCAAGGAGGTGGTCATCGTGAAAACTACCCGAGTTAGGGTGGTAACCAAGGTTGGAACAGGGATGAAGGTTGGAATGATAGAGAGTCGAGGTTCGAAATCCCACTTGGACGGAAAGGGATGGGGAGAAGGATAGGTACATTCCTCCCGACGAGCGCCAAAATCCCAAGGATTCTAAGGGTGGTCGTTCTAAGGATATTCTCTCTCGTATCCCCAACAAGGTTGAGGGGTCCGATAAAATCTTGAAAGAGATGAAGGACTATGTATCGACCCTTAGCCAGAAGGTCACCTCTCATTCCGTCTCTATCAAGGAGTTGGAGACCTAAATGGGTCAGATTTTGTCTCATTTAAACCCGAGACAACAAGGGGGGTTGCCTAGTGATACTATGGAAAACCCCAAGAATGAAGTTTGAGCGAGGACTTGCGTCGTGCCACGACATTAACTAAGGCGCTTCTTTGGAGGCAACCCAAGTTTTTATGTGTTTTCTTTTTTATTTTTAAATAATCATCTGTTAATTTTGCAGGTTGAAGTGTGAGGAGAAGTGCAAGTTGGCCAGGCAAAGTCCAGTTGATGACTCACCGAAGAGGTCGACGAGCCTGACTTGGACCGTCGTTGGACTCAATAAATTCAAAAGTTAGAGTCTGTAAAACTCGATGGGCCCATGACCAGGTCGGCGATCACGACTTTGTCCGCCGTTTGGACCCCCACATTAACTAGAGGCCCTGTAAACTCGGCGAGGAAAGTAACCACTCGGCGTGTCGCCGAGTGGGTTGGCGAGCAAAATTAATGCCGCTGAAAGGGTAAGAACTAGATGGTTTTAAAGGCCAAAGGTTTAAACTTTCAAACTCTGTCACATTCCCTCACTTTTTAACTTCCCAAAATCACACCTGCACTATATTTTCCTATATTTTTGTGTTTTTACTACTTTTTAGTCATCGATTGTGTGTTCAGAGTTGGAATTCGTTGCCGCCTAGCTTTTTAAACTATTTATTCGGCATAAAAGGTTAGTTTTCCAAACCCCAAACTTGTATCTAGTGATTTTACTCAATTGCAATTGTTTTGATCTTAGTGATGTCTGTTGGGCCTCTCTGAATTGTAATTGTGTGCTTGTGTGCCTATTTTAATTACGAAATCTTGCCTAAAATGCCTAATTGCTAATTTCCCAAATTTTGTGCTTAAAAATTGGTCTAAATTGTTGGGTTATGCTTAATTGTTGTTGGGTCTAGTCGGGTAAAGTCTAAGTAACCCGCATTTGTGCCAAATGACGTACGTTTCCAATGATGGAGTGGTTGACGTCATTCTTAAGGGCAAAAGTCATCAAATGGCCAAACTTGGCCAAATCGGGAGAAGTCTGAGTATCTTGGGCGTATGGGTAGCATGGTTCTTAGTTTAATTGAACTTGTGTATGTTTTGATTTTGTTTTTTGAGGCTGCGAGGTTTATTTTTGGAGTCGGGGTAAAAAATAGGCAGGTTGGGCAATTTGGCGAGCTTGACCCCACTCGGCGGTTCGTCGAATCCCCCTAGATCGCCTTTAATTTCATGCTAATGTTGCATTTAGGTTCTGTAACTTTTCGCAAGAAGCCTGAGTTTGCTGAGTGCACTCGGCGACTTACCAAAAGACTTCTTTAATCGCCCTTTCTACTCCCCTAACCCTTAAAATACACTGTAACTTTCGGCAGGCTAGTCTTTGATCGTCGAATGCTATCGGCGATTCGCCGAAAGGCCCCTCCCATTGCCGACATGCAAATTTTTCTAGAAATTTTTTAGCCAATCCTTTCGGCGATCTCGATTTGGCTCGCCAAAGTGATTCGGCACCCATCGACTAGTTCGGCGAGTTTGTCTGCAACCTATTTTCCTATTTTTATGTTATTATCTTTAATTGCCCTAACTTTCTACAATGTTTTTGTAGATATGGCTAGACCGAAAGTGGCAGGTAGGGACATGCCGCCCCGAAAGAGGGCTAAGGGAATAACAATCAACGAGGATGCAGCTGCATCCAGGGTGAAGGCTACCAAACTTCCCACCACAGGTGGAAAGGGAAAAGGGAAGGGGAAGGCACATGCTCCTACGTCACCGGAGGCTAGCTCCTACAGTGACGAAATCTATGCCACTCACCTCACCACTTCTGAGAGTAAGGGTGAGCACTAAGATCCTCGGGCTACCACTTTTGAGCCTGAGGATGATGAGTTATTGGCAGCCCAGAGAGTTGAGTTGCGATCCAAGAGGTTTAACAATCCATTTAGGATCAGGGCTACCCAATCCACCACTACTCCGCCTACTCCATCACAGGAGATTATTCTAGCACCAGCCGCACCGGGTCCTCCTTTCTGGTCTATGAATAGACTTAAGACTCAGGGATTGAGGACCATCATCGAAGAAAGGAGGTTGTCTACTGGTGGAGTTATAGACAGATACCTGGAGATCATGAGTTGTTTGAGGTCTCACAAGTTCCAACTGTTCACTCGAGCCCGAGGCCCTTATGTTCCAAATTGGGTCCGGGAATTCTACACAGCCTATGGAGCCCTAGTGCCACAAGGGAAGAAGCACGTCGCCAAGTTCAAGTTGGTCGACTATGTGGTTATCATGGGTAAAAAAGTGAAGTGTGATAGCGATGCTATCAATGCAGGCCTGGACTGTTCCAAGGAGATGGAGGATGAATGTTTGTACATGATTAGGACAAAGACATTGGAAAATATGAAAAAATGGTTGGCTCTTCTGATATCTGACGGTGCTCCAAAATGGATCGAAGTTGGAGTGCCTATTGAGAAGAAGGACCTAAATATCACAACAAGGTTCTGGTTTGGCTTCATCAGCAGTACTATCATGCCATCCCAGAATGAGTCGATTCTCCGCCATGCAAAGCTGCCTGTCTTGGTTGTATCATTGTTTGGACAAGGCTGAATTTAGGGATGATCATTACACATGAGATAGTCATGAGGGCCAAGAAGCGCCAAACTTACCTCTCTTTCCAGTATTGATCACCGAGTTATGCAGATATGCTCGGGTGCCTAGAGATGAGAAGAAGGATGTGGACGTGATTCCCACCTCCTGCACTGACATTCGGAGTACTGAGGTGGAATACTTGAAGGATGACACCGAGATGAAGAAAGCAACCTCGGTGGACACATCCCCGGTTGTGGATGCAGATGCATTACATGCAGAGACACTTTTGCCTACTCCGGCTCCTGGGCCTTCAAGTATATCTAGCACTGCCCATTCCATGACGCCCAGTTCCTCTACAACCGCCCTGCCTCCTAGGTCTGGTGCCTCTGCTGCTGCTTTCCGACCTCCACTCACCCAGGTTGCATTGCTACGGATAGGGCAACTAGTCCATTCTACCGATAGGCATGCCTTCAGGCTTGAGGCCTTCATTCCTTGCATGATCGAGAGGGCCCTTGCTGATGTTGTGACACCCTTGAGTACCTCTATTGATGCCCTTGCGGCACGGATAGCGGTGTGTGAGCAAGGCCAAGGGGCTACCGATGAGGTGACGGCTCTAAAGGCTGTTATTGATGAGCTGAGGAGAGATGTGGACCAGCTGAAGTCCACTGAAATATCGATGATTTTTGGGACTGTGGAGATCTATGATATTCCAATTGATCCAAATATGCCTCCTGCTACCACCGAAGATGAGGTTCGAACTGAGGAGGTAGCTGCTACCGAGTATGATGCTAAGACTGATGAGAAGCTGCTTGGTGTTGATAAGGAGGTTTCTTATGAGGGCCTTACGAAATTTGAGGAGGCCATGGTAGATTCAGCTGTGCAGACCTCTTTGGCAGACAAACTTGATTGACCCTAGTGGACTTAGCAGTGATGATGTTGCATCGAGCACTGATGCCCCGATAGATGGAGCAACTGTGTAGATAGGACCCCTCTTTACCTCCCTCTTTGTCATTTTTATTGACTTTTATTATTTTTTTAACATTTGAGGACAAATTGCTTTTTATTTGTGGTGGGTGAGGTATTTCCATACCTACCTGTTGTGATTATTGTGTTTGTTTATGCATTAGGTTTTGTGCTGTAAATTGTGTTTTGGCACAGTTTTGTGGATGTTTGAGCTTTTGGCTCCATATTTTGAATGTAAATGGGTTTTAACCCTTCTGAAAATTTTGCCACCTCTTGATTGTGTTTGAATGTGGCTGTTTTTGTGCAAATTTGAGTGTCATACTTGATCAATACCGATGACTTGAATAGTGCTCTTAATCGAACAAAAATGAATTGTGTTGCTACGATGATGCCAAGTGAAATTGCATAGGCAATATGTGAACTTTTTGAATCTCGTTGTGACTAGACGGTTATCGAATAGAGGCTCTTGTGATGAACATTGCACAGTAGCAAAAGTGTAGAGTCTTGTTTGATATTGGTGATAATGTCTTGTGTGATGAGCTTACCGCGAACCATGTGTGATGAAACCTAGAATTTTCCTCATTGGTCCGGTTGACTAAGTGATGCAAGCTCTTGAAAAGATCTTAGGCAACAATTTTAAAGAGTAAAACAATTTGACACTATACCTCTTTTTTGGCCAACCTTCTGAGTGTGTGAACTTTGCTTGAACACCATTTGAGCCTTAGCCTTTTCTTGGAAGAAACTTGATACAATTGTAACCCTCTCTTTATCCATTCACATATAATCCTCATGAGATGTGGTTTGTTTGAATAGCCAACTTAGGCCAAAAGCCTAAGTTGGGGTGTAGTGAAAAGAGAAGGTAAATCAAGAAGTGCAAAGAAGTCTCCCTTGATCCATGGTTTTGAGAATCATGGAACCCCTCCATACAAAAAAAAAAGAGAAAAGAAAAATTAAAAATTAAAAAAAAGAACGAAAAAGTTGAGAAATAAAGTGTGAAAGTTGCAAAAGAAGTGGGATGTCCAATATTCCATGGAAAATGAATAATAGGGTGAATTGTGAGCATGGGTGTAAATGTTGAAGAAAAGGATAGAAAGTGATGTTCATACCACATTTCATGAGGAAAGCAGCCACTGAGCTTAAATGACCATACAATTACACTCGGCCCCATTACAAGCCTTGAAAAGACCTTTTTGATCTTGAGTGAGCTGAAACAAATGCTAGTTGAAAAATAAGGGCAAACCTATGGGTGAAGTCATGCATGTGTTCATCCTTGTGAGTGTGAGAGTTGTATGTGATTTCGAAGCGTTAAATTGTTGAAAAATAGTGTGTGAATATGGAATCATTCTTTGTGTGAGGGCATTTGAGTATCTTTGTTGAGCTTGAACTTGCATTTGAAGTAAGTATTGTGAACTTGAGAATCTTTGGTAATGGTGAATCACAACTTGAACCTTTGAGTGCACAATTGATCCTTGCATACGTAAATTCAGTCTTTTTGTGTGCATTCATGATTGAGTCTTGTGTAGCACTGTTTGAGGTATCCTTTTTTAACTGTTGAACTTGAGTTTTACTTGAGGCAAGCAAAATTTTAAGTTGGGGGTGTTGATGAGTCTGAGATTTTGACTCATTTAGGGCTTTATTTACAATGATTTAGTGTCCTCAAATGCTTATTTTGTGCCAATAACTAATGTAAAACCCTTGATTTCCATTTATATGGATTAAGGGACTAAGCAAGGTCACTAATTTGCAAAAAGAAACGAAGCGAGCGGAAAGAATGAAGAAAGAAAGCCTGGTGATCGCCAAGTCCATTTGGCGAATCGTCGAATGGCTATCTGACTACCTAAAGTTCGAGTTTGCCAAGCCTTGAAGGAGAAAACCATGTTGGCGAGAGAAAGAAGCAATCGGTGGATCGTCGATTGGTTCCGCGATGCAATGTTGGATCACCCAAAGTTACAGAACTTGAGGATGTTGAAGGCCAAGGCAGAAGGGCGAGGAAATTGACCAAAGGGCGGATCGCCGAGTGGATCGGCGAGCCCGACTTACTGCGCCGAATGGCTCTTCGTAGCATTTTTTGGTGACTATAAATACATTTTTGAACATTGAGTTTAGCATCAAATTTTATTTTGGATAATCATTAGAGTAATTTTGCATATTGAATTCCGAGTATTGACATAAGTTTTCTCTAGTTTTTCCTAAGCTATGGAAAATTGAAGTTTTTCACTTTCGAGAAATTAAAAGTGGGTCTTTGAGCTTCTTCGACTTGGAGCATTGTAAGGATGAAATCATTCTTACCCAGTTGATGGAAACTCAATTTGGAAACGATTTTTATCTTTTTATGATGTCTAGTTAAAACCCCAATTCTTGGGGTGTGATTTTGTGATTATGGGATAATTTAGTTTATGGGTATTGCTAATTGTTAAGTTTAAATGTTTTTTAGAAGTGAGTTTAATCAATAATTGTGGTTTAATTTAAGAATTGTAGTTGCAAATACAGTTCAACCTTCATCTTTTTAGCTTGCTCGAGAAAGAGATTTTAAAGCCAAGATTATTGATTGATGGTCAGTGGGTATTGGGTTGACATGGGTTCAGCTCTAGAGAGTGAATCTTAAATTCAATCCCACATATTCAGCTCGAGAGAGTGAATAGTCTAAGGTGTAGGTTGGTCTTATTTTGCTTGCTTGTTGATGTTCGAGAGAAATCAACTTGATTCGGGGTAAATTGTTCGAGAGAAAATTTAATTCCTCTATGGCTTAGCTTACTCACTAATATTCAGCTATTTAGCTATTTCCTGACAGTTGGTATTACCCATTTATCTATAGTAACCTATAATCAAATCACATCCCAAGAACTCGTCTCATTATTATATTTCATATTGTTTGTTGTTGTTGTAGTTGATTATTTGAAACCAAAACCCCCATGTTATTTGACATTCATGTCATCCCCTAATTTGAATTGTGTTTTTAGTCAATAATGTCTATTCCTATGACTGATTTGATCATATTCATACTGCTTGATTGATTCTCAAACATATACCACTCCCTGTGGGATTTGACCCCAACTCATTCGATTGGGTTTTATACTGACTAGCGATCATTGACACTTAGAATTAGATGAAGTGTCCTTGAAACGTTAATCAACCGCCACATGTACTAGTTGAGTTACTCTGCTGAGTCGGGCGACCTGAAGTTGTGGACTGAGCTCTACCATTGTTACCTTTTTGACCCTGTTTAGAAGGACAATCTTTCAACCTGTGACCAGACTGACCACTCCCAAATCATCCTTCATTTCCTGCCAGACACTCGCCCGAATGGTTCTTACCACACTTTGGACAAGTTGGGTAGGTTCTGGTGCCTGAAATACTACCTTGAGTCTTAGATCCTGATGCCCTCCCTTTCTGATCATTTCGAAACTTGGAGGATAGAACACTAGCTGATGAAGGTGCCAGAGTTGAAGACTTCTGCTGAAACTGCGAGCGATTTCCACAACCCAATTTCTGTTGAGAATAGTCATAGTTGCATGTCCTAGCCTTCTTATTCTCCTTAGCCTGTTCCCTAAGTTTATTACCCTCAACCTGCTGAGCATGAGTCATGAGCCTAGAAATGTTCATATCTTTAAGCAACATAGCATTCCTACACTCTGTTTTCACTAGATCGGATACCCCATATATGAACTTGTTCATTTGAGCCCAGGAATCAGCAACCATGTAGGGAGCATACCTGGAGATTTGGGTGAACTTGAGTCCATACTCTTGGACTGTCATCGAACCTAGCCTCAAATTCATAAACTCCTGAGCTTTTGCCTCCATTAACTCTCTTGGGAAGAACCTATCCATAAAGGTCTCACTAAACCATTCCCAAGTGATAGGAGTTGCATATGTACCCATGTTCTCTTTCCACTGAGTATACCAGATATGAGCTACATCATTAAGTTGGTAAGATGCCAACTCAACCTGATCATTCCCAGTTACCTGCATTACCCCAAAGATCTTCTTGACCTCAACTATGGAGTTTTCGGGATCTTCACCAATCTGCGATCCTAACAACTCTAGCAGATTCATTCTAACAAAATCCCAAACTCTAGCCGCAGTTGACCCAACATTAGCATTTGCCGAAACTGGAACCTGCTGATTGTTCTAGTTGGTAACACTTTGAGCCAACAACTGGACAGCGATCCAAAATTTAGCATTCGAAACTTCCTGATCTGGGACTTGAGGAGCTGCGTTTGCATTCCTGACATTCGCATTCCTTGTGTAAGCTCTACGAGGAGGCATGATCTGAATGCGCATAACGAAGGATTAGCACGAGAATTAGATCATACCTTACGCACGATAAGAGTAACAAAGAAATTGAAGTTTTCTTAAAACACCCTGCAGCCTCCTTCTCTTTAGATGTGGTGCACTTCTCACCTATGAAAAGGACTCTACTTAGTGCGACTTTTCATACATCCTAGGACTCTTAAACCTAATGCTCTGATACCAAGT
Source organism: Solanum stenotomum (assembly GCF_019186545.1). Taxonomy (NCBI): domain Eukaryota; kingdom Viridiplantae; phylum Streptophyta; class Magnoliopsida; order Solanales; family Solanaceae; genus Solanum; species Solanum stenotomum. The sequence goes on along the minus strand of NC_064293.1, from coordinate 24,294,817 downwards.
TTGTCACGCCCCGAGGCTACCCCCTGGACGCGGACACGGGACCTAGGATCACGAATGACCCCAAGCTAACCCTGATGGCATATCATAAGCATACTTAAAGATAAACTGAAACAACAAATACTGTGGAGAAGCTAAATCATGTATATAATCTGAAATGATGGGGAATACCCATTATACTATTTGAATAAATAAAAACTGAGAGTTTGAATACAAATGAGAAGTCAAACTCTAAGGCTAAAGTTGAAACTATATATGTCTAAAAGAAAGCCTCTACTGACTAGAAATGTTGGGACATGCCCCAGCTAGATCTAACAAAACTGAATTAAAGCTAAAAGCAAAAAAAATAANTTTGAATAAATAAAAACTGAGAGTTTGAATACAAATGAGAAGTCAAACTCTAAGGCTAAAGTTGAAACTATATATGTCTAAAAGAAAGCCTCTACTGACTAGAAATGTTGGAACATGCCCCAGCTAGATCTAGCAAAACTGAATTAAAGCTAAAAGCAAAAAAAATAATCATGTCACTAGTCCTCGAAGAAGGAGGACTCACCACTGATGCTGCTGAATTGAAGATCGGGAACCGATCTATACGTGATATGACTTCTCAGGGTCTGAACCTACATCACGAGAAGATGTAGCGTAGAGTATGCGTCAGTACTTAAAAAGTATTGACCATGCAGGATAGATTAAAGCAGAACAATAACATAACTAAACAAGCAATAATATAATTTGAACATGATAAGGATACTGGAAATATTTTACATTGTTAAACTGAATACAATGACCAAGTTATAACATGCTGGGACTGAAAACTGAACTAAAACTGATAACATGGTTAATGCAATAAAATCTGATTGAACTGTAAGGGAGCTACTAATAACTGACATAAAACCACATGAGCTAAACGTGGAGTCCGATGTATATGCCCCATCGAGAGGACCCAATACACCCGACCAAAGGTGTAGAGGCATGACTAGCGTGATCACTAAAATGATGCCCACAGAAAGGACTTACAACCTACGGGGCACATAGTTTTGGGACTTGAGGGTGACTGACCCTAGTCACTCAATATTAAGCTTCTCCCAATTGATTAATTAATTAACAAATCAAGACTGAAGTTTTGTAACACTGGATAGCTCAAAATACTGACATGCAACTGAGAATGTAACATTAATATACTGATAATGATATATTTGAAACTGAGGCATGTATGTATATAACTAAAATAACTGACCTAGCATGTGTAATTAATGAACTAGACAAACTACATAGCTAGAGTTCTGAGTATATGCATGAATCTGGCCAAAACCGATACTACAACATGATAATCTGATTTGGATCATTCTTAGCTAAAACCGAACAATTTCTAACATTCAAGAAACCCTAGGTCTAGATAATATTAAGGGAATCAAGATTCTAACTGAAATCTAGGGACCTAATGGGTGAAAGGAACCCACTAGTGAAATTTCACATACATGGTGACAAATTTCATAGAGAAATCTTTCGATTTCGGTGCTAGAACTGATGGAACCTTGTTACATTCTTGAACTAGGATTCTTGACCTCTTTCTCTTCTTACGCTCTAAATTTTTCTAAGTTTTAATGAATGATCTGACTTAGGTAAGTTCTAGTTATGTTTCTAGGCTAACATTGATCAAAACTATGTAGTTTAGGGGTCCAACGCATAAGGAAAAGACCAAAAGACCCCTGACTTAACTGCTGTTGGGATCACCGACGAACGGGACCGACGAACCGTCGATCGACTGACGGTCCATGCTAGTCAACCGTCAGTCGCGACAGGAGACTGGAATATGAGGGTCTGATCCATGGACATGGACCACGGTTCGTGGGACCGGCCGTAGGTCAACACTTAGAGGAATTTTTAGGGATGAGTTTGAGGGGGGTTGCAGATGCGAACCATGGACCACCAGCACAAGTCGTGGGTCACCCTACTGGGTTGCACCTACAACTTCTGGAAATCTGCACTGAGGTATGTTTTCAGATACGGGGTGTTACACATAGCTTAGTGGATCCACTTAGTTGAGGATGTCTTATACTCCGGCAAGGTATAGGACAGTTCTGGCAGCGTGGGCGAGACGTTGTATCATCACATAGCTCATAGTGATGGTTGTTGATTAGAGAATCTCCCAAATAAGAGTAAAAGAGTTATTATTATATTTTTAAATACATTGAGTTATTATCTATTGTTTTAAAAGATTTATTTATAATGCTTTTTTATTGTTGTTTTTATATTGAACTAAGTTGAGTATTTCTGAGTTTGAGTATCTTTGAGTAAACTTTAGTAACCTTGAGTTAAGTTGAGTTGAGTTGAGTTGAGTCGAGCTGAGGTGAGTATGTTCTTCTTTTTTTATCAGTTCAAGCTTTTGTCTGTGCTTTAGAGTTCCCCTTGCATGTTCGTACATTCATGTACTGATGACATTTGTCCTGCATCTTTTATGATGAAGATACAAGAGTTCAGGATCATCAATCGGCTCTTCGTTGATCCAGTCGAGTCCCTAATTTTCTTGATGAGCCTCCTTGCTTCTGGAGGATTCCCATTTACTTTTCAGTTTTGTTAGGATGTTGTGGGTCTTGTCCCGTTTTTATCATAGTTGTAAGAGGCATCTTAGATAGATAGTAGTGTTTTGAGGAGTCTTTTCCATTTTGTTTGTTATATATTTTAAAGACTTGAGTTACCTATTCTTGGCTAGTTGAATATCTATTATATTCTATGTTATTTATTTGAGACGTTTCAATTAAAATTTTACATTTGAGTTCCTGGTATGTTGAGTAAGTCTTCTGCTGAGAGTTGAGTCAGGCCAAGGGTTCGCTTGGGTCCAGCAATGGTTCTCGAGTGTCTGCCACGTCCAGGGTGTAGGCTCAAGGTGTGACAGACATGACATGCACATTGAAATGCTTCTGCCCATAGATCGCGAGGTAGACTATTATCGTGTAGCCATGAAAAACTTATTGAAGACAAATGTACCAACTCTCTTTCTGCAAACCCCGTTCTTTTGAGGGGTATTGGGACATGTCATTTGTCTTTAAATACCATTTTCTTCACAAAACTGAAAGAAATTTGTTGACATAAATTCACCACCATTGTCACTCCTCAAACACTTTATTTTTGCCCAAACTCCTTTTCTACAATGCCGCTGAATTCAACGAACTTGGAAAGTGATTCATTTTTCTCCCTAAAAAAATATACCCAAGTAAATTTGGAGAAGTCATCTACCAATATCATTACATATCGGTAGCCACTATAACTTGTTGTTCTTGTCGGCCCCATCAAGTCTATGTGCACTAGTTCAAATGGTGCAGATCTACTATTTGATGAGCTTTTGAAAGGATGGAGGTGTGATTTTCCATACTGGCAGCCTTGACAAATCACTTGTTGTGCAATTTTCATAGGTGGCATGCCATCTAAGAGTTTATCTGAAGAGATATTTTGTAGCATTTGATAACCTAAATGCCCCAACCGAGCATGCCATATCGCTGCATTATCTATTTGGCTTGTTTTCTTCACATATGCCTCTCTAACTAACATAACAAATAAAGAGCCTTTCTTCTTACCAGCAAACAGAACATCAGCTTCAATATTTTTCATGTTAACAAGTACTTTCACATCATCTGGACCAAACAAAATATATTTCCAGAATCAATAATTTGAGAGAATTCTTCCTCAAACTTGGAACATAATAGACATAATTTAGCTTGATGTATGTATCATTAATACCAATTTCAACCACACCTTCCTTTATTACTAGATAAGTCGAGTTATCAACCGTTACAATAACTCTTTCTCCCTTATGTTGTCGCAACTCTGAAAATAATGAATCATCGCCAGTAACATGATGTGTACAAGCAGAATCAACTATCCACTCCTCCTTGAGATCAACATAATTGATATGAGATTTATTTGGTGCCAATTCAAACGTCGCATTATCTTTTATTTCAACATCTTCGATTGCAAAGCAATGCTCCCATTTTGGCTCATCATATTGTTTATCTTCACAAGCAACATTTTCTTTGGAGAGCTTAACACAACAATATATGTGAACATGCCCAAGCTCCCCACACCTATGATACTTGATTGATTTGTATCCTTGAGAATTATTACCAAAAACCTTCCTCTGATTAGAATCTTCCTCTGGATCATCCTCATTTAACTTTCCTTTTGAAAAAATATCAACTTCATGTTTAGAGTTGAAACTTTTACCCATTTGTTTAGCAAACACTTCATGATTAGACAACAGATTTTTCAGTTCTTCAATCGATGGTTAGTGTGCCGACCCTTGAATGGAGGCGACAAAGGGCGTATACTCCTTATATAAACAACGAATGAGGAATCTCCTTAAATGGGATATACTAATCTTCTCAGTTGCATCTAGTGCAGAAATTTCACCACAAATACTCTTCACTCACAAGAAGTATTCTGAAATTGACAAGGTTTCTTGCATCGTCATTGCCAATTCATTTTCCAAGAATTGTACTCTTGTTGTATTCTTCATGGAAAATCACCTTTCAAGAGTTCTCCAGACTAGTTGTGGAGAACTAACATCACAAACATGATCAATGAACTCTTTGTTAATCAATGTCCTTAAAGCAAATAGAGTCTTCCCGCACGTGATCTTCTATTTCCTACGTGGTTCAATATTATTAGGAGTATCTACAGGAATTTCTATAACTGAACCAGCTCCCACAAGTCTTGACCTTGAAGATAAGCCTTCATACACAACCTCCAATAGTTATAATTAGTTCCTACAAGTTTCTCAACACCATTCTATCCCTTTGCACCACTTCCCCTATTAAATTGATCCATATTACACAAAAAGAAATTCTCACAGAACAATAACAATAACAGAGATTAAAGAATCTCAATCTGGCTCTAATACCATAAAACAAAGAGTTGAACAGAAAATCCTAATTAAAATTATGAGAAGAAGCAAATGATCTGGAGAATAACTAAACCTTTTTATTGAAAGCTTATATTGAAAATATAAACGAAAAGGGAAATTTATAATCTAAACTCTAAAGTTATAACTGACTCCTAAAAGTAGTATAACTTGACTTCTAAGAAGGTGCAGAAAAAATTCTCATAAGAAAGTACTGATATACTTGTTATTTACTCTAGCCTATCCGAAAAATATAGGAACAAACACCTGGACTTAGTAAAACTAACTAAACAACGAAAAAAGTAAATATACACTAATCTGTAATAGATGTGACCAACAATATCCATCAAAATATTTGACTTACATTGGACGCAACTAAAAAAGAGGAGATGCAATATTGGTAAGCTGGTCTTCGATAGGTGGTACTCGGAGCTCATCAATGGTAGTGGAATAGAGGTAGAAATTTTGAGAAAATGACTCTCCATTTTCCTCTTTGGTTGCTAATGAATTTGTCTTTTGACAAAATGCGGTACTAAGTTTCACTTGAGTACCAAGCCCACTTTGGAAAGACCTCCAAATATGGGAAGTAAATTGGGCACCTCTATCCGAAATAATCGACAACGGGGCCATGCAATTTCACAATCTCCTTAATGTACAACTTAGCATAATCTTCCGCCGAATAAGAAACCTTGACGGGAAGGAAATGGACTGATTTAGTCAATCTATGCACAATGACCCAAATGGAATCATGTTGCCTAGGGGTTTGAGGCAAGCCTACCACGAAATCCATATTGATCTCTTCCCACTTCCAAGTGGGGGTATCAATATCTTGAATTAAACCTCCCGGTCCTTGGTGCTCGGTTTGACTTGTTGGCAATTTGAGCACCTAGCCACAAAATCTGCTATGTCTCTTTTCATTTCTTTCCACTAATAAATCTCACGTAAGTCGCGATACATTTTGGTGGCTCCCGGATGGATGGAGTATCGGGATCCATGGGCCTCCTCTAAGATTGTCTCTCTTAGGCCATCCACATCCGGCACACATAATCTTCCTTAGTGCCTAAGCACCCCATCTTCTCCTTGAGAGAAAGTTTCTATTGCTTTGTTGAGAACCGACTCTTTTAGTTCCATCAAAATAGGGTCAAGATATTTCTTAGACTTCACGTCAACAACAACCGATGACTCGGAATTATGACGGACCATGACACCTCCTTTTGGGGAATATTCAAGTCGGACACCCAACCGGGCTAGCCTGTGTACATCACGGGCTAACTCCCTTTTCTCTTCTTCCATATGTGACACACTACCCATAGATATACGCCTCAAAGGATCCGCAACCACATTTGCTTTTCCGGGGTGGTAAAGGACACTCATATCATAATCTTTTAAGAGTTCCAACCACCTCCTTTGTCGAAGATTCAATTCTCTTTGGCTAAAAACATATTGAAGACTTTTGTGGTCGGTAAACACATCCACATGTACCCCATAAAGATAGTGTCTCCAAATCTTTAAAGCAAAGACTATGGCCGTTAGCTCAAGGTCATGAGTTGGATAATTCTTCTCATGCACCTTTGAGTTGTCTTGAGGCATAAGCTATAACCTTACCATGCTACATGAGGACACAACCCCAACCCACTCGGGAAGCGTCATAATATACTACAAACCCTTCGGTGCCCTCCGGTAAGGTCAAAACCAGAGCGGAGGTGAGCTTATCTTTCAACAATTGGAAGCTCTTTTCACAAGATTCCGACCATTCAAACTTGGACTTCTTTTGAGCTAAGGCCATTAATGGAGATGCAATAGATGAAAATCCCTCAACAAACCTCCGGTAATAACCGGCCAAACCCAAAAAGCTTCGGATGTCGGAAGGATTCAAAGGTCTAGGCCAACTTTTGACCGCACCGATTTTCTTTGGATCAACTTCTATACCCTCACTAGAAACAATGTGACCAAGGAAAGCAACCGATCTTAGCCAAAACTCGCACTTGCTAAACTTAGCATAGAGTTGCTGATCTTTGAGGGCTTGCAATACTATCCTCAAATGATTCATGTGATCATCCTCACTTTTAGAGTATATCAAGATGTCATCAAGAAAGACAATAACAAATGAGTCTAGAAAATTTCTAAACACACGATTCATAAGGTCCATAAAAGTCGTCGGGGCATTTGTAAGACCAAAGGACATCACTAAGAACTCAAAATGACCTCAAATTAATTTTTGAAAAGTAACTTGCTCCTTGAAGTTGATCAAATAAGTCATCAATCCTAGGGAGTGGATACTTCTTAATGGTCACCTTATTTAACTGTCGGTAATTAATACACATACGAAGAGATCCATCCTTCTTCTTCACAAATAACACCGGTGCACCCCAAGGAGATATACTAGGTTGGATAAAACCCATATCCAACAAATCTTTTAGTTGAGCTTTTAATTCCTTCAACTCCGTCGGGGCCATCCGGTAAGGAGGATTGAAATGGGTTGTGTATCCGACAATAAATCTATGCCGAAATCTATTTCCCATTCGGGAGGAATCCCGGGTAAGTCATCGGGAAAGACTTTCGGAAAATCCTTCACTACGGGGACCGACTCCAAAGGAGGAATCTCGGATTCAAAATCCTTGACCCTCACAATATGATAGAGACAATCCTTAGAAATCAACTTACAAGCTTTTAGACATGAAATGATCCTTCCCCTAGGAACGGAATTTCCTCCCTTCCATTCTAAAATAGGTTCATTAGGAAATTGAAACTTCACAATTCGGGTCCTACAATCTATGGACGCAAAACAAGCATGAAGTCAATCCATCCCCAATATAACATCAAAGTCTAACATATCAAGTTCCACCAAATCAACTAAAGTGACTCTATTGGGCAAAGATATGGGACAACCCCTATAGACTCTTTTAGCAAGTATGGAATCACCCATCGGGGTAGAAACCAAAAAGGGTTTATCGAAGACATTGGGAAGCATATTAAACTTCATATCCACTAAAGGGGTTACAAAATATAAATTGGCACCGCGATCCAACAATGCATAAACATTTATTAAAAATACTTGCAACATACCGGTCACAACATCCGGAGAGCTCTCTTGATCACCTCGGGATTGGAGAGCATAGCAGCGATTCTTCTTAAGAGCATCGAGATTTGGGCCACTTGTTTGTGCTTGAGCATTTTCCCTTCCTTGAGCCTTTAGCATAGGGCAGTCCCTCCTCATGTGGCCGCTCTTACCACAACCATAGCAATTACCCGTGCCAACTAGGCACTTGCCTTCATGTTTTCGACCACACTTTGTACAAATAGGCTTCTCAACATAAGGACTACCACCTCTTGCTTCTTGAGGCTTGGGGGTAGACACTTTACCTTTGTTGACCATTGGAGTGTTAGGAGGACCTTGGTTGGAAAACCTCTTTTTGAAATTTGGCTTATCTTAGATTTCAAACCTAACCTTAGAAGAATTTCCATCATCGGTCCTTGACCTCTTCAATTCTCTACCAACTTGCTTAAGCTTTTGCTCCTCAATTTGCTCGGCATGAACCATAAGGCGAGAAATGTCCATGCTTGGGATTAGCATAGCCGACCTACATTCATTCACCACAACATCGGATACACCCATAACAAATTTGTTCATTGTAGCTCTAGAGTCCGACACCAAAGTAGGAGCATGCTTGGACAATTGAGTGAACTTGAGGTCATACTCCTTCACACTCATACCCCCTTGACGGAGGTTGATGAATTCTTGCATTTTCCTCTCCCTTAGTTCCAAGGGGGAAAACCTATCAAGGAAAGCCATCTTGAATGTAGCCCAACTTATCGGACCCTCTCTAATAGGTCTCCCCTCCTTCCATTGTTCATACCACACTTGTGCCACATCTTTGAGTTGATAGGCGGCTAACTCCACCTTTTCTTGAGAAGACACACCCATAGCCTCTAGAACCTTAAATACTTCATCAATAAACCCTTGAGGATCTTCTTCCACTTTGGAGCCAAAGAAAGTAGGGGGATTCATCCTTGTGAAATCCCTTATCCTAGAAGCGGTAGTGCTAGCATTAGGGTTCACTTGCACCCTAGCATCCCTTGCAACTTGAGTGGCCAACACTTGAGTCAAATTATGAATAGCCGACCTTATCTTAACATTAGACATAGCCCCTTCTTCAATAGGAACTTGAGGGTTTTTTAGGAGCTTGAGGGGGAACCGCCTCATTCACATTCTCCTCACCGGCCCTCCTTGTGTTGTTCCTTATTGTATTCATTGCCTATAAGCACAAGAGAAAGATTAGAAGAAAAGGACTGAATAGAGTTAAGACTCTTAGGCACGACTATGGAATAACAAAAGAGTGAAAGTTCCTAAGCATCTAGTAGCCTCTCATTCATCAGTGTGGCGCGCTTCACACCCATGAACAAGACTCTACTCGACGTGGTATCTTGTGACATGAATCCTACATTATTCTCAACCTTATGCTCTGATACCAAGTTTGTGATGACCCGAGAGCACCCCCTAGTCGTTACCGGCGCATTCGACCTCGAAGAGGTCTTATACAAGCCCTTAGCATTCATCATAACATGTATCACAGAATAAAATCACAGAAAATTTAAATCTTTTACTTTGGAAGTTCAACTTCACTTCATATATGAAAAATAGAATCTAACTTCGTCACAATGCACCATCTAGACATAGAAGTATCGAAAATGGGACTTAGCCCTTACATCAATAAGAAGTCTTGAAAATAGGAAGTACAACAATGTCTTTAAACATAAGCAAAGAACTAAACATAAAAGCTAGATCATAGGGTCTTGTCCTCGGACTTGAGGACTCACCAACTTAGGGAAGCAACTCCAAGTGTCTTGAGAAGTAAACTTGAATCCTCAACGGCCCGAACCTAAATGTTTGGGAAAAGGGAAAAAATGGGTTAGTACAACACACGTACTAAGTATGGCTACTATGCATAAAAACCATTGAAACATGCATAAAAGGACATTTTATTCAAAACATGCTTTTTGCCAAGTAAACCCAATATGCACACAAATTAAGTATCATAGTCCAAACCAACATAATATCATCCCAACATATAGACAGCCCAAGCAATACTAGTGCAATGCAAAGAATAGAACCCCATAACCCTATTCAAAGCCAAGTATCACATTAAGCAACCTACTTCATGCATACATTCATAAGATCATATTTCATCATAACTTACCACATTCATAATGATCATACATAACATAGCCTCAACATACATAAGTCATAATAATCGAAATCATAAGAGAACACTACTACAACCATCTCTTAGGATCCCACAAGTGCAATGTGCAAGAGAAGTCTCATACCCTCCCTTACATTATGTAGAAACCCTTAAGAAAACCCTAGTAAGAGTTCACACCTTCCGTACCTTCATTTACTTTTACATTAGGGAAATATTGCAATAACCGACATAGACCATAAGAGCTACATGGAATCCGATGTTCTACTCTCACACCGAAAAGAGAGGGTTAACATTTGCCTAGGGTGTAACCATTCTTACATAGCTATCTAGGTGGATCCACTAAGCTAGAGTCCCATGTGAGTACATAGTTAAGGGTCAAGGAGATTTCTTCTAGAAACCCTAACTTACTAAACGTGGGGGTTTGCATCTCATGAGACAACACATACCGTAGGTAATCCGGACTTGCTAAACGTGAGGAAACCCATGTGGGGAGCCGGACTTACTAAACGTGAGACCCTCATCTCATTTACATGCCCTTTCGGTGGTAAGCATCTAATTCCCTTTAGTAATCATCTTTAGTCATCACATAAGTTCACATTAGCCTTTATTAGACTCTTATGTAGACATCTTACCATAATAGCTCATATGTGTTCATAAGTGAGTAACAATCCTTTCACTTTAGAGACACTTAACAAGTGAGTAAACCTTTCACTTTACATTACTCTACAATCATGAGAACTACCTTTAAATCATATAGCAATCATACCATAATATACATACATACTTCATAGCTAATTCAAGTGTAGAGGGTTAAGGATGAGGAAACTAGGTCATCAACACCACAATAACACATTAGGTATAGCATCATTACAATCTAAATAATTCACCTTTCATACTTGAGCTCAAAGAAGAACCAACCTTCATACCTTCTTGCCCTTCGTGGGACATCCATACTTCAATTACCAAGCAATTCATAACCAATACATAATACAAGGTAATTCATGAAGTAATAACATAATCAACATCAATATAAGCAATTGACATATTCCCTTCATAGCCTTCAACGCTTCATTCAAAGACTCAACCCTAATTTCATAGAAATTATACATAACCTAGGGTAGAATCATCATACAAACATGAATTACATAACATCACATTCAATTCATAGCCTTCAATCAATATCCAACACAAACTAGGGTAAGAATTAGGAAAAGAAGGAGAAACATGGGTCTCATGGGGAATTCTTCAAGAAACCACCAATACAACATAAATTCATCCATAATTGTTCATATAACATCAATCAGAGTCAGTTTATAACATCAATTTTACTTTAGAAAGAAGACCCACGTTTTTGGATTGAAACCTAGAAATTGGAGATTTTAAAATTCATCTTGATGGGGCCTCTTGGGGAAAGGAATCCCAATTTTGATAAGCCACCATACCTTATAGATGAATTAACCATGAAAATCCGAGTTGAAACCTTGGAGAGTTGGTCTTCTTCTTGAAGTTACAATCTTCTTCAATGGAGTTCTTGAGAAGAGAGAGAGAGAGAGTAGAGAGAAGGAGGAACTTTAGGTTTAGATCTTTGGGGTTTTGTGTTTGAGTGATAAAAGTAAGGTAAATTGACTTAAAAATTATTATATACACGTCCCCTAAAGTACCCTAAATACCCCTCACTTAATTGGACTCTTTAATAAAGTAAAAATAGATTTCTGAATATTTGCATTTTCATCGCGGAACAAGTCCGCGACACGGAGCTATTCCCTGAAGATATTTGGAATTAAATTTCGAGACAATAGAGTCTGCGACACGACCGCGTCACGAACTGAAATTTTTCTCCTTATGGGAGCAAGTGCACGACGCGCCCTCATTCCCTCTATGCACAACTTGCAAGCTGCCTTGGCAGCTTGCTTGGACAAGGTTGGGGTCCTCCTCGTGCCACTTTAGGGTGGCCCCGGGGCTTCGTATTCGAATGTTTTGACCCTAGGAGCATATATTTACCTATTTTAAACCTTTTTACCAGATTATACCATCATACGACACTCACAAAGCTGCCCAAAACCTAAGGACACACTAGAACACATTCTTCTCTAGTTTTCGGACGTCGTGGTCGTTTCTTGACGTTTAGACTTTTACTCTTCCAAAACAAATCAATTACATTAGTTTAGGTTTATAAACATCATTTTGACTATTTTTACGTCATTATTCATAAGGTGAGGCTCTAACTTAAATCATAGAATTTCCGAGGTGTTACACTACTTCTTTAACAAGTATCTCAAATTTATCTTGGGAGGAAATACTCCACAACCTCGGGTATAGTGAGGGGAAAACTTCTTAACGACACACAGTAAATTTTGTGTCTCAGATATTTGTTTAATACTTTAAGTATTTTCTGTTTTCCAATTTCCTTATTCTTTTGATATTCTTTTTTAATACAGTACCCATCAATCTTAAGATATTTAAATTTTTTTCTCCTATGTTCATCTATGTTTTTGGGTTTGGAAACTAAAAATCTTCTAGTTATTCTACTCAGATTTAGTATTAGATTCGAAGAATATAAAAACTTTATTGAACAGTAAATTTGTTCCAGAAAAGGAAAGATTATTTTATTCGAAGAAATAAAATCTTCACCAATTCATCAGCATGTTCCAAAAAAAGAATGTTTATTTGGTTCCAAGAAACAAAATCTTCACCAATTGATAAAAAAAAATTGTTAACGAACATGAAAGAAACAGAAATAACTTCAGTTGTTGACACTACTATTATTATAGACCCCTCTAGTCATTCTGCATCAGCAATGGCTCAAGCAGAAAATCTCAAAAAATTTATAGAGCGCACTTTAAGTGTTGGCAGTAGAAAATATTCTTCTACCTAACTATATTTTATATTCCGCTTTATCTCTTTGTTTCTATTTTGTCGATATCTTAGTGTCATGCTTATGTGAAGTGACTTATTTAGAGTCTCTCGGGGTCATATTTGTCATGTCACATCTTGGAGATAGTTTGAGTCATGACACGCTACCACGCATAATTATATAGATTGGTGTCGGTCCATGCTAGGTATTACCCACCCTTAGTTGCCACCCATGAGTACAAGAATTACAATCGACCCATGATAGGTATTTTAACATTGATCTGCTACCCATAATTATATTTATTCACTTTACCTTGTTTGTTTAATTTTTAAGCTTGTTCTTTTGGTGGTCATAACTCTGTTAATCTTTAGGACTATATACCAATCATGCCGATAAATACTTGAGGCAGCTACAATGATACATGAAGCAAAATATAAGTTGATGTGATACTAACTTATATGACTCAATGAACTTCATTGAGTACAAAGAATATAGACAGATGATCCATAAAGGTGTGTGAAAAGTAAGAAAATTGGGACATATAGTAAATGAGTCATTAAGGTGCATAACAAGTGACTATGTGATTCTACTTAGCATATGACTCATTTAAAATACAATTGAACATTTCAGATAGGGGCATACATGCATTTCAAATGAAATGTACTGAATATGGGAAAAATGCATAGCTTAAACATGAAATGTGATAAGTTCAAAACATGAAAATATATGACCAAGTGAAAACATACCAATCTAGTAAGTTGAGTTCATAAATAATGAGAAGGTCAATGCAATATAAGAATCATGACATATGTATAAAATATAAGCTAAGTAAGAAAACATAATCTTTGTGGGATGTGTACGATTAAACAACATAAACCATGTGAGCTATGACATGGAATTCGGTGTCTTACTCCCCCCAGCAAATAGAAATTGTCCTACTTGCCAAGGTAAGGACCATATTCTTAAGTTTAGATGGATCCACTAGCTAATTGTCTAATTAGGACATCTTATGGGGCACGTAGTTCAAAGCCTTTGGGGATCACCCAAATCAACTTAATGCTAAGTAAACTCCNCAAGGTAAGGACCATATTCTTAAGTTTAGATGGATCCACTAGCTAATTGTCTAATCAGGACATCTTATGGGGCATGTAGTTCAAAGCCTTTGGGGATCACCCAAATCAACTTAATGCTAAGTAAACTCCCAACAGAATTCATAAAGAATAAAATCATATTCACATCTCTTTAGTCTTTGAAATGGTGAGAATCTAGTAACACCAACTCAATCATAAATACTCATAAATCATAAGAATGTGAATAGCTCCTTCAAAATATCATGATTTCATAACATAATTGATGTATAAAATACACACTTAATCGAAAGCATCTAAATCATGATAATTTTTTCATAATGAAAATACTTCAATCAGAAGAAACCTGATTTTCATAAAAACATGAGATGCTTTATTCAAAAGCACCCTAGAATCATAGTCACTACAATCCCTTATGCATACATAACTTCAAAGCTCAATTCCTGATCATAAAATGGGCATATAGTATGGATTCATATGAAAACCCTTGAAAACATGTAATTTGAATCAAGTCATTCATAGTAAGATCAAATATAGTCAACCTAGAATTTGGATAAGATCATAAAAGAAAATTTAAGGATTTATTGGGGCTCAATGAATGGAAAGTGATCCATTAATAAATTTCCACATACCTTGATAAATCTAAACCTTGGAATTAGAGAATGGAGCATGAAGCTTGTAAAACCTTGGTTTTCCTTGAGATTCTTGGAGAGAATTTCGGAGAAGAAACCTTGAGATATTTTGGGGTTTTTCGTGAATAAGAGGGAATGGAGATTTTTGAAGGGTAAAATCAGTTTTAAGACTTTGATATATGCTAGAAATGACATAGTTTAGAAGTTAAAAGGATAGGAAATAACCCAATTAACCCTAAACTTTAACTGCAGGAAAGCACCTGTCGACCAATCTATGGTCTGTACAAGCCTCTACGCACCGTACTGGTCATTCATAGACCAAGTACTAGAAGCCAGAATTTCAGAAGTGACTACCACAGGCCCATTCCTACGGACGTAGGTCCTTCTATAGGCCGTAGGCCCTCTCGTACAACATTTAAATTCCAAAATTCCTTAAAGTCCAAATCATTTCCATGAGTCATGGTCTACGAACCGTAGGACCTTATACAGTCTATAGTCCCAACCATAGACCCAAATTCCATTAAAACTTTACCAAGTTCAATCTGACCTACGATCACTTTCTATGGCTCGTATACCTATCTTTGGACCATCCTTGGTCCCTAAGAGCTTATCAAAGAACTGTCAAATTTTATTTTCCATGACTCATTTCGTGACCACCTTCCTACAATTCGTGGGAACGTTTATGGTCCGCATGTGGTTTCGTACAATCTTGTACCAAAAACATTTTCCTTTCCAAGTAACTTACCAATTTTCGAGGTGTTACACTTATCTTATCTCATTTTTCAAATCCTAATCCCTTTACTCAAAATTAACAACCAACTCTAAATTTAAGCTTAATTACCACCTTAATTCTCAAGTTTAAATGCTTTTGTCAATACTAAATTAGTCGTATATATGTTGAAATGTATGGGGTGTTACATTGACCCACCCTAGTTAAATCCTAATATACTGAGGTTGTCAGTTTATGGATCATGGTGAGATCTTGATATTCGAATACTAGACGCTTACACTTTTTTTACTGTCTATATGTATTTTGTATCTTGTTTAGTTAGAAGGGTTTTATAAATCTCTTATTTTGTACTTTAGATGCTCTTGTATTGATGACACCAAGTTCCAGATTTGGTTCTCGTGTATATTCATTTTTCTTGGTCACATTGGATCCTATAGTATATTTGATATCACTATGTACATATATATGTTATGGTCCCCGTCCTTATCTTATTATTGCTTCTGCATTAGTAAAATTTAGTTCTACTTATAACTTGATGTTTAGTTTGGCTTGTTTTTTGAAAGTTATGAAAGGCACCATCATGATATAAGTTCGGATTGTGACATTTTGTTGTTCTTTCCTATACATAATTCCTTTGACTTAAGTTAAAATGAATAAAAGGCATGATAGTAGTTTATATTTGCGAGCATAAGTAGAGTCAATTGAGATATGAATATTAATGTCTTTTGTTTTATACAGTATATGCAAGATTAGATTCTCTTATGGGAAAATGCATAAGTACCCCCAACCTATGCCTGAATCCCAGAGACACACTTATACTATACTAAGGTCCTATTACCCCCTCCCGAACTTATTTTATAAATAATTTTCTACCCCTTTTAGGCATATGTGGCACTATAAACCAGATAGCTTGAAAAAATGTCAACACGCGCTGGTCCCAGAAGATAGTACCACGTAGGCCGAAAAGAGGTAGAAATTATTTATAAAATAAGTTCAGGGGGTAATAGGACCTTAGTATAGTATTAGTGTGTTTCTAGGATTTTGGGCAAAGGTTGGAGGGGTACTTATGCATTTTCCCAATCTCTTATTATGGGAAATTTAATGCACGAGGAAGAAGTCACTTTGATAGTCTTTGCGTGTGTAAACTCATTGAGAAACCTATGAAAAAAATTTATTGATGCACTTTTATTATTGTACAACTACAAGCATTGACTTTTGTCATATTAGACATAATAAGTTTTAGCAATATCTTCAAGTGACCATCATTTCTTTTTTATTTTAAAGTGACATTCATTAAAGTCTCATATTACCAACTTTAGCTTGTCGAACCTAGAGTTTTGCCTAACGAGAATTCTGGTAACGACAAAAACAAAGTCAGTATGGAGATGTATGTGAATATTCTGAAGGCTCCAAACTCTGTTTTAGCACCTACTATTGGTGTAGAACCTATACCACTAAAGAAAGTTACATACACAGATGGTATTCCCAGGGTGTCTTGGACGGAGGATGAGGTGAATAGAATGAATACTATCGAAAACCTCCAATTTGCTGTAATTGGAAAGTTCTCATATGGTTGGCCTGAGATTGATGAACTACGAATGATTTTGCCTAGATAGTGTAATATCAAAGGTGGATGCAAGATTGGGCTACTACGCAACATGCATATTCTTATAAGGTTGGATCGACAGGAAGATTTTATTAACTTGATGTCAAAAAACATCTACTATTTATTGGCCAAGGACGGATATTCTTACTCTATGAAGACATTAATTTATGATGCAAAATTTAAAGTTGATGAGGAAACTACACAGGCTATGGCATGGATATCTTTTCCTGATTTAAAACCTACTTTTTTTATGAAGGAAGCAATTTTCTCTCTAGCTTCAGCAGTAGGAAAACCATTACAACTAGATACGGCGACGATAAACAAAGCAAGGCCAAGTTGTGCGAGAGTCAAAGTACAAGTAGATCACTATTTGACTTCCCTAAATTTATGGAGATGGAAATAGTTAACGAAATCACTAAGGAATCAAGGATTGAACAGGTTAAAATACATTATGATATGATTCCCAAATATTGCAAACATTGCAAAGTTCAGGGACATGATGAAGTCGATTGCAAAAAATTACATCCTGAATTAAAGAAACCTAGTGCAGAGAAGGAGGTACACGTACAGGAAGAGGAACAACAACAAGGGGAGCAAGGACATCAAAAGGTTACAGTTGAATAGGAGAATACTCAACCAAGAAGGAAAAGAATTGTGGGAAGGTATTGGAATCCTACAAACAGATTGTTCACATTAGAAAAAAGAGCATTGTTAAGTGATAAAGCATCAATACCTGGTAAGGGTATTGTGGATGGTAACTCGTTTGTTGCATTGCAGAGAAGGTTATGGAGGAAGTTCATAGTGACAGTATATGTACAGAGATACCCAGTTCAAACAAGGGAGCAGAATGAGTCCATGGACACTAATCATAATACAGAAAAAGCTAACCAATATGTGCCTCACCACTCATCCACTAAAGAGTGGTTCACTAAAGCTTTTATCACATATCACAGGAAGGGTGATGGAAAACATGGCAGTAATACAAACATTAATAAGACAATGTGTCAAAGGGATGATGCATCGGTCTTGGAAGGTACTGAAGACATGAATGGTAATGTCACTGTTCTGAATAACTTGGCACAGAACAAAGGGTTAGTAATACTAATCAGACTAAAGAGCAGGCATATGATAGTAAGGAGACAGAAGAATTAAACTCAGCAATAGTAGTGGCAGAAACCAAAGATGATGAAGATAATATACTAGCTTTGACTCATATAGAAGATGAACAAAATATTAGTAATATAAAGCAGAGTAGTGAGCAAGTTAGTGTGGATCAGAATGTCAATGAATCAGAGGATTAACTTCAGCAGTAACTATTTCAAAAGACATAAAGGAAGAAGAGAGGATATTAATATTGAGGAAAGAAATAGCAGAGGCTACATATTATACTCCTCTTCAGATGGTTAATATGGAGACTGCAGAGGGAGGTTTGTTCCCTGTTATAGGTCAAAAATCAGCCCCTATGGAGAAATTACATGCTCTTGTGTCTCATCAGGTTCAGGAGGATAAGGTGATGCACAAAGGGGAAGTTTCTGAGAAAGTATTGGTTGAATATACTGAAGAAGTGAACAACATCAAGAATGGTATGAATGTTTGTAGGTTTATCTCCTAACGTGTTGTCCGAGGGGAGGAATAGGAAAGATAACGCCAAAGAGAGAGAAGAAAAAACAACCAGGATTTAGGCTAAAAGGGTAGTTAAAGCTATATTTAAATGACCCTTAAAGCCTTATTTTGGAATATTAGGTCGGTTAGAACTCAAAATTCTTTTCATAGAGTTCAAATGTTGAACAAACATCAGAAGTTTTTCTTAATAGCTTTGTTGGAGCCTTTTCAAGATACAAGACAAATTCAGAAGTACAAGAGAAGACTAGGAATGCAGTATGTTAATTATAACTCTAATGGCCAGATCTGGGTGTTTGTTAAAGAGCATATCCAGGTGTGGTTTATTTCTAATTCTAAACAACAACTGACTTTGCAGTTGGCAATGCAAGAGGGTAAACAATTTTTGACTACTATTGTATATTAGAACTATGGGATGAGTTGTATTCCATTAACTATAATCTATCTATGCCATGCCTTGTTGGGGGAGACTTTAATGTCATACTAAGTAATGAGGAAAAGATGGGAGGCCTACCAGTATATCCTCAAGAAGTTGAAGATTTTGCTTGTTGTATTAACTCATGTGAGTTATTTGATATGAATTTCATTGGTGGTCCTTTTACCTAGTGGAATGGGAGATCAGATGAGGAGTGCATTTTTAAAAGGCTTGATAGAGTATTGTATAATCAAGACTTGAATGAGTTGTTGGGTTACATAGAACTCCAACATCTATCCAGAACTGGTTCAGACCATGCTCCTTTGTTACTAAGTTGCGTAAGTTGTGACCAGAATGTTTCAAGGACATTCAGATTCTAGAAATTTTGGACAGAGCGGGATGATTTTAAGGAGGTGGTGAAGGAGTCTTGGGGTTCTACCTTGAATTCTGATATTTTTATTGATTGGAAGCTTAAGATGAAAAGGACGAAATTAGCATTTTCTAAATGGAGCAAGGAAAATTTTGGTGATATATTTAATCAAGTGCAGATTAGAGAGAAAATAGTGAGAATAAAAGAAGATTTATTTGAAGAGCATCCAAATTCAGCTAACAGAGTTATATTACAGCATGCTCAGGTTGAACTAAAACTCTATCTTATTATGAAGAAGAATTTTGTAGACAAAAGGCTAGCATTAAATGGTTCACTGAAGGAGACAAGAACACCAGATTCTTTCACTCATTAGTAAAAGGTAGAAGAAAAAGATTGTTTTTAAACAGAATTCAAAGAGAGGATGGATCTTGGGCAGAATGGAAGGAGAAGATTACAGCAGAAGTATTAGATTTCTTTAAGGATCAGCTCTCTA
Organism: Solanum stenotomum; assembly: GCF_019186545.1. NCBI lineage: Eukaryota > Viridiplantae > Streptophyta > Magnoliopsida > Solanales > Solanaceae > Solanum > Solanum stenotomum. The sequence goes on along the minus strand of NC_064293.1, from coordinate 24,274,911 downwards.
AATCTGCAGCTGATTCTGAGTTTCATCTGTTGCAGCATATTTCTCCTATTGTCTCTACTGGTGATAATGAACTACTGAAAATATTACTCGAGGATGATGAGGTGAAAAGGGTGGTTTTTAATTTGAATGGAGATAGTTCTAGTGAGCCTAATGGCTTGACTGGACATTTTTATCAAGTATGTTGGGATGTGGTTGGGGCTGATGTTGTGAAGATTGTACATGTTTTCTTCTATGGTAATTCTCTTCCCAAATCAATAACTCATACTAATTTAGTCTTACTGCCTAAAAGGGATATCATTCAATCCTTTTCAGACCTAAGACCTATTAGTTTGAGTAATTTCATTAATAAAGTGATCGCTAGAATTGTTCATGACAGATTGGAAGGTTTGTTACCTAACCTTATTTCACAGAATCAGTATGGTTTTATAAAGGGAAGGAGCATTATAGAAAATGTTTTATTAGCACAAGAAATAATCACTGATATTAGGAAGAGGGTTAACCCTGCAAATGTTATCATCAAGCTAGACATGGCCAAAGCTTACGATAGAGTAAATTTGAACTTTTTAATTAGAGTTCTTGAACACATGGGTTTTGATGCAGGAGTAGTAGATATGATTAGGAGACTTATGGCAAACAATTGGTATTCTATTCTTGTTAATGGACAAGCTTATGGTTTCTTTCATTCTACAAGGGGAGTAAAACAGGGGGACCCTCTTTCTCCTACCTTATTCATTATTCCAGCTGAGGTTTTATCCAGTGCTTTGAATCATTTGTTTTGTAACAATGAATTTATAGGTTTTGGAATGCCTAAATGGAGTGAAAAAATAAATCATCTCGCCTATGCAGATGATACCATTATTTTTGTTGGAGCTGATAAGAAATCCTTATTACTCATCATGCAGGTTTTGAAGGATTATGAGAGACAATCAGGTCAGAAAATCAATAAAAGCCAAAGTTTTTTCTATATGCACAATAAGACTACAATATCTCATGTAAATGATTTTATTGAAGTTATTGAGTTGACAAGAGGTACTTTTCCTTTAAAATATTTGGGGTGTCCTATTGGTCATGCAAAGAAAAGAAAATCTGATTTTTTTGAATTAATAAAGAGGATCCAGAACAAGCTCCAAGTATGGAAAAGTAAACTTTTATCTTTTGGGGTAAAGCAATCTTGATTCAGCATGTACTACAAAGTATGCCAATATATTTGTTATCAGCCATTATTCCTCCTAAATGTGTTCTATATGACCTTCATAGAATCTTTGCCAAATTTCTATGGAACTTTAAGGAGGAAGGGAGAGCTAAACATTGGGTTGCTTGGAATGACATGCGTCTACCTAAGGAAGAGGGAGGTCTTGGGTTTAGATCTCTTTTTGACATATCCAAAGCTTTATTTGCTAAACTGTGGTGGATATTTAGAACTAAAAACACTATGTGGTCTAATTTTTTATGGAACAAATATTTCAAAAGGCATAGGCCTCAAGTAGTGAAGTGGACGGGTGGATCTCTAATCTGGAAGATGATGCTTTGGGCTAGGGATAATATGGATCGGGAAATTTGGTGGGAACCTAGGTGTGGACAAGCTAGTACTTGGTATGATAATTGGTCCCAAATTGGCTCTATTCATCACTTAGAGCAGATTAATCAGAATCTCTCAGGCTCCATGGAGGAGGTGAATCAACTGTGGAATAATGGAGATTGGAACAAGCCTTTAATGTCGAATGTTCTTACAGAAGAATTTTGTCAGCATGTTTTCAAGGTGTTAGGGTCAGATCATAATTCTGGAGAGAGTGATATAGCTTGGTGGATGCCAAACGAAAATTCACAGTTAGAAGTGCTTGGGAATTAATTAGACAAAGAAGTAATCCAATAGAAGGTATAATGCAGATTTGGGAAAAAGGAATTCCTTTCCGAATTTCCTTCCTTATGTGGAGAATCTGGTTCCAAAGAATCCCCATTGGTCAAGTTTTGGTTAGATATAAAATTTGTGACTTTGTGGTATGTTGTTGTTGTAATGCAGGGACACAAGAAAATTTTAACCATTTATTTGTAAGTTGTCCTGACGCAAACTATCTATGGAGAGTATTTACAGGAGCTATAGGTATCCCAGGGCCTTTTGTTCAACTTAGACAAGTTATTAAGAAATGGTGGGAGTTTGATGGTGTGACAAAGTTGAAACCTTTATACAAGGCAGTCCCTGCATTCATAGTTTGGCAAGTATGGAAGAGACGGAATGTGCTCAAACATGGAGGCAAAATGTCAAGGCATTCAATGGAAATGGAGATCAACAAGAATGTATATTTGATGACCAAAGTACGATATCCATGGTTGGTGGAGGTACCAAAGTCATGGCCCCTAATTGTACGTTTTCTAGAGGCTTACAGTCCTATCTTGACTAGCAGAGTTATAAGGTGGAGATGCCCTGAAGAAGGTACTTTTAAATGTAACGCTTACGGCTCAAGTAGACCTGTTTTGGGGACTAGTGCTATGGCTTTTTGTGTGAGAAATCATCAAGGGTATTTGATGTATGCTGAAGCTAAGAGTATTTCTTTGTGCACAGCCTTGGAAGCTGAAACCAAAGCATTCAGTAGAGGCATTTTATACTGTTTAGAGCATAATTTTATGCCTCTTGTGATGGAGACAGATTCTCTGATTATTAAGAAGGTGTTTGATGGTATCTGGGAGATACCTTGGTCGATTGCAGTAGAGATTAGAGTTGTAAAAAGAGCTATGGAGAATAGTACAACGATGATTGAGCACACCTACAGTGAATGAAATAAACTTGCTGATTTTTTAACTAACTATGTTTTCAGCTTTGCAGGGATAGATCAGATGCAGTTTAATTCTAGTCAGGAGTTACAACAGCAGGCAAAGATCATACTACAATTAGATAGAAATAGCACACCAAGTATTCGAACAAGGAAGATTCAAAACAGAAACTTTCAAATATAAGAGGATAATCAAAGTTATCACTGTGGGAAAAAAAAGGCAAGCAAGATATACCAGAAAAGTTTCCATAAAAATTGCATTTGAACTCAAATCCCGAATGTAAATGCAGATCTATGAAGTTTCTTTCAAAATTGATTCCTAATAGAGGGTAATACCTTTCAGATTCAGGGGTTGATGTAGTGGTATTAGTTCTTTGATCTCAATCTGCACAACACTTGGAAATGTTAGGTAAAATCCTCACAAAGGAGCTAATCAAAGTTGAACAAGATCTTGGTCTTACATTTGAGCTGGTGTTAGTCGGAGCAGGTTGAAGCTGAAGAAGTCTTCATTGGTGTCGAATTCATGACGTTTGTGAGAGGTTGAACGTCCAAGTGGATATCACACAACCTTCATGCCCTTTCTCCAATTTCTCTAGCAATTGACAAGGCCATCGAAGCTCTGGAAGATGTTGAAGAAGAAAAAGCTCTTTCTTTTCAAAGCATTTTGTCCATGTCCCTTTATAGTTTTATTTTCTTTCTTTCTTTTTAAATTTCCATCTCTGTTCGTTTCTTTCTTTGGACCTGGGTCACTTTTGGGTCCTAGGTTTTGATTCTATGCACTTTTGATTGAGTTTATATATGGGCATTGCCCAACCTTTAAATTTAAAAAAAAAAAAAGGATACCTAACTTAGAATTATCACCTAAAAAAATTTATTTATTATGACTAATTTGGCTTAGTAAAAGAAATTATTTTATCAATATGTTCATTTCTTAGAATATACTAAAAATGCAGATTATGTTGAAAACATACTAGAGTTCCATTTTCAAATTAAAATTTTATAACTTATAAAAAAAGACTCCTAACTAATAAGATCAATGTCACGATGCGAGCCTACAATCCGGACATTGCCGGCACTCAAGAACCATTGTTGGTCCCCAAGCGAACCTTCACCTTGGCTGGCTACAAGCGGAAGACTGACTCAAGCATACAAAAGCTTAAAACTGAATTAAATTCAAGAAATTCGAATACTCAACCTTTTTAAAAGTCTGTACAATACTCAAAATAAAAGTAAATACAGAAACTCCTTCACTATGTCTATCTATGAAGCCTCTACTATTACAGAACGATATTAAGACAAGACCCAAGACATCTCAAAACTACTAACTTTAAGATAAAGGTGAAGTCCTCTGGAATATAAGATGACTCACCAAAGTTGACTGGAATATCATACGACCTCAACGAAACGCCTATTGATGATCCTGAATACATGTATCTGCATCATGAAATAATGCAGGCCAAATGGCTTAGTACATGGAATGTACGAGCATGTTAGGGGAATTCTAAAGCATAAACATAAGCTTGAACTGATGGAAAAGAAACATACTTACCTCTTCTCAACTCACTCAACTCAAAGAAACATAGTTCAACTCAATAATAAGAGACTGAACTCTGTGAAACATAGTTCAACTCAACTCAGAGAAATAAGGCTCAACTCAACAATAAGATTTTCAACTCTATGAAACATACTTCAACTCAACAATAAGATACTCAACTCTGTGAAATATACTTCAACTCAACTCAGAGAAATAGGGCTCAACTTGAGCGTGCATCGGTCGGTTCGGTTCGGTTCAGTTTTATGTAGTATCGATTCGGTTTATTGGTTTTTGGTTTTTAACTATGCTAAACCAATAAGATATTTTTTATCGGTTTTCGGTTTATTCGTTTTGGTCCTTAACGGTTTGGTTTCAGTTTAACCAACAAGAAAATACTTATAAAATAAATATATGACTTCTAATAAATTTTATGCGAAAACACAACAATGTAACATTACAAATGCTCATAAAAAAAAACACTAATAACAAACATGAAAGGAACTATACAAACGTAACACAAAGAGAAATTAAGAGGAATAGGGTTCTTATTTTAGATTTTAACGATTTTTACTATGTGAAATTGTGAACTCAAAGTCACTGTGAAGTGTGAATTGAAGGCTAAATGACAAAGATAGTAACTACTAAGTTATTGAGATTAATATATAATATTTATGTACAAGTAAAGTAGTAAATTACTAGTATTAATGGGTTATCAGTTTATCCAATAATCCAATATTAAAAACCAATACCGAATTGATAACCCAATGCTTTTTTTATAATACCATTAAAAACCCGTTAACCCAATAACCCAATAACAATAAACCAATAACACTTTTATCGATTCGGTTTATCGGTTGGTTCGGTTATTGCACACCCCTAGGCTCAACTCAACAATAAGGTAGTCAACTCTGTGAAACATAGTACTAAAGAATAAAGCAACAATAAAAGATGTAATATATAGAAAGCTTTTAAAACAGTAGATAGCAACTCAGTGAATTGAAGAATACAATAACAACTCAATTTGTATATAAAAATACAATATAACTCTATGGGAGATTCTCTAACCGACAACCATCACTATCAACTATGTGATGATACAACGTCTAGCCCACACTTCCAGAACTATCATATACTTTGCCTGGGTATAGAACCTACTGCTAAGTAGATCCACTATTCTATGCTAAAAAGCAATAACGAATCATCTAAAAAGTATGACCCTTTTTATCCACATTGGCTACATGGTTTATGGGGGATGTGAGTTGTTTGAGCTCTCCCCCATATTGATGCTAAATACTACTCCAAAAATATAACTAGCTCATATGTTTAAAAACATAACTCTTTCTGTGGTTTGAAATTATTACTCAAAAATCTTTCTCTTAAAAGAGATGTTACTCAAAACTACTCAAACTAAAACTACTCAAACTCTTTAGGAAATCAGTGTTTCCTCTCATCTTAAATGTAAAAACATTTACTCTAGGAATACTTAGTTCATATATATCATTTTAAAGAAAATGGAACTTGACTCTACTTTTCCTCAAACTCAAGTGCTCAAGTATTAAAAGAAGTTTAAAGAGATTGTAAAAGACTTTTCAAAATAGGGTTTATGCCGAATTGTGGACGTGAACGACTCAATTCAAGGTTTTCAATAACCATATATAGAACTTAATACTCGAAACTCAACAACTACAGAACTCAAGAACTTCAATGATGCTACTCATTTCAAGAATGCTCGACTCAGAGTGTTCATGCGGAATTATGGGTATGAACAACTTAACTCAAGGACTTCATGATACTACTCATATCAAGAATGCTCAAATTATAAGGTTCATGCGGGATTATGGGCATGAACAACTCAACTCAAGGACTTTCATGGGTAAAATGTAATAGTCCCATGATTAGGAATATAACCTCGAAAGGGTTAGGAACTCAATACTTAAGCCTTAGAACTTGAAGATACTACTCCTCTCGAAAATACTCAACTTATGGAGTTCATGCGGAAATTTATGGGCATGAACGACTTGACTCAAGGGTCTACATAACAATATGGAACTCATGTATACGACTCCTCTCATTCTCACACTTACTTCATCAAAACTTATCACAAAATCAATAGTTAATTTCAAAGGATTCATAGTTTAACTCAAAGATTTTCTTGAACTCTACTCTTAACTCTTTCTTGAATTTGAATTATGAATTCAATAGTTATGATTAATGATATGAAAGATATCGATGATAATGTAGACTCATGAATATATTCCACTCACCTACTCGAGTCTTGAAGCAAGTTATTTGAAATTATAAAAGACTCCTCAAAGAGACTTTCTCAAAATATTTGAAAGAACTCTTAAGACTTAATTCTTAACTCTACCTTGAATTCTAATTTTGAATTAAAGGTTATGATTCATGTTATGAATGAGCTCTAGGTGTTTAAAAGTAGATTAGAGTGTTTGGAATCAATAGGGGTTGAAGGGACCCTTTTAAAGAACTCAGACGGGAAAAAACGACGGAGAAGGGGTGGGGGAAGGCGACTCTGGCGCACTGAGTGGCGCATTGCGCATGCCCTCTACCTACATACACTCTCTACTGGTGCAATGGTGGGGCGGCGCCAGCCTAATCTCAGAAAACCTCGACGAATATTTGCCGTTTTCTTACCCTAGTTCGCTTAGTTTTGAATGGTTTCTTCCCCACTCACATAGATTCAAATACCCAACCTAAGTATACACTATTCTACTCAAAACAACCCTCCAATCACTAACTTTCATCTCAAGAATTCCTCAAAACTCCAACAAAACAACATTTAGAATGAACTTCAAGAACACTTATCAAGAACTTAAATTGCTCAATATTTATGGATAGATTCGCAAAAGAACTCATGAATAGTGTGCGGGTGAACGAACCCAACATTATGGAAACTTACATAACCCTTAGGATAAAATCCTTGGCGAAAACCCCTCGCAGATCGCAAGAATCTTGATTGCCTTGAACCTTCCCTCTTTTCTCCTTTTTTCTCATTCTTAACTTTCTTCTAAACCCTACGAGTAATCAGGATTTTTAAAAACTGAACCAAATCAGTTTAGACCCCTAAATATTACCAAATTTCGTTTTAATCTGATTGGGTAATGAAAAGACCAAAATACCCCTCATATTTTTGGGTAACCTTCCTTAAATGGACAGTCTGACTTAAAAAAGGCCATATCTCTCTCATCGAGCTCAAAAATTAACAAACTCGGTGGAGTTGGAAAGAGTACTTAGAGATTTTTAATTTGATATCTTATGGGTCTCCTAACTCATCCTGAAAGTTATAGTTATTTGAAGTTGACCCAAAACTTAAAAGAACTAAGGAATGACTTGAATGAATTCTCTTTAATTCTTTTGGAAATTCAATGTGCTATATCTAGCGATCTGACCTTAACACTTAAGAAATTTTAAATTCCTTGGTAAAATACTACTCACAACAAAGAAGGGTTCGAGTCTTAGTTCAAAAAAATTATGTATTGTTACATTATCTCCCCCTTTGGATCATTCATCCTTAAATGATGGCTGGACTGGTTATGGAACACGGTTACTCTAACTATCTCTTCTGACTCATGAACTTGCCTACTAACACAGGCTAGACTGATCAAACCAAGAGTTGGGACCTTCTATAGCACCTAAATCAAGAACGATGCTATTGTGAACATAGTCACACTCTCTCTGAAGTTGCCTTATCTGAAACAAAGGAAATTCGGGCATGAAGTAAGAATAGGAATACCATGCTTGGGGTAATATGACTGCTGCATATTAGGCTTAGCAACACTCTTCAACTACACTCTTCTTTCCTTATACCATACCTCATTGGCTGCAACTCCTAGTTCCTTCAAGGATACATACTTTTCTTACCAAGGCCCGAGTCTAACGACACGCTTTTACTATATTCAAGCTTAACCCAAATCCTAAGGTTCGGGATCTATACCTCTCTATAGGGTGTCTCATCCCAAGAACATTACTCTTTACCACCTCATTTAATCAACATTGGGCTCATATCAAGAACTACCTCATGTTTAACAACACCACATTCAAGCTTAGTATTCTAACAACTCCATGGACTTACTAACCACCTCCTTAAGAAGTTCTCATTCTCTCATCATCCCTGCCATACCAACTAGGATTTATCGCATTACTACTCGAAACCAACCAAGGCTCTCATTTAACCATTTCTCATAGTACAACCTCATCCTCCTTATTTAGAACCTTTGGTGGAATTATCACACCATAATTATCACTATAAGAACATTAGTCGTCTCCTTCTAACATCACTCCACTACTAAAAGGACTTGTGAAAATATATCTCATATACTCTTTTGAGCTCGTTACTATCTTATTCTCAACACTGGACTTGATTTCTCATCTTATCATCTCCCCCTTAGGTCTAAAGCTAACACTTGGAAGCTATGGACCTATTCAATTATCTCTAAACTGGTCTACATCCCCTTTTCACAACTTAAATACTATTTCCTCACTTATTATACCTTACTTAATCGGTTCTATAACCTTTGGAACATCATGACCCTTTCCCACAAATCATAAGCCTAGCTTAGATCTACCACTTCATAAATACTATGTTCGCTTATTCAACACATGCATTTCATCTCCTCTAACACGATGGCACAGCGACATCAACTCTATTTTGGTTAAAATATACTATATCTCATCATGACTAGTAACTATTCCTCATCCTTCTATCAAGAACTCTCTACAACATTATTATTCCTTATTTGACTCATAATGAACTAATTAGTTATAACTGACTGGGTACATGATTGCAATAACATATTATTCCCCATCACTATCTCTTTTCCTTAGATTATTGAACCTCTGCATATTATTCTCTTAACTTAAGGGGCACTCTTTACTACTATTGCTCATAATATCGTAGCTTATGTTACCGTTACGGGTGATAATATTATCCAAGCTTTACAACACACTTCCTCATAAGGATCTCAGTTGAAATAGGGCTTAGACAAGAAAGTACAACTCATTTTTAGCTTGAACTCATGATTCATATGAGCATAAGCGCATTCCTTTGAAAATCAACACTTAACTCACTCCTGGGTTTCTCTCAAGCCCCTCTAGGGTCTCATGACTACCTCAAGATTTTGCTAAGAGCAACTCATCGATAGAGAACTGGCTTTGCTTTTCGACCACCTCTAGTATGAGGGGTAGTCAAATGGATATGAGAACGCACGAGTTAGAATAAGTCTCTATTACATAACTCTATTGCACAATTAAGAGTATGAAAGAAGGGAAAATTTTCCTAAATGTATGTAGGCTTCATATACACCCTAGGACACTAGAACTCTGCTCTGATACCAAGTTTGTCACGACCCGAGCTTACACCCTGGACGTGGCAGACACTCGAGAACCATTGGTGGTCCCCAAGCGAACCCTCATCCTTGTTGGATACAAGTGGAAGACTAATCAAGAGTACAAAAGCTTAAAGCTGAATTAAATTCAATAAACTCGAATACTAAACCTTTTTAAAAGTCTGTACAATACTCAAAATAAAAGTAAATAGAGAAACTCCTCCACTCTGTCTATCTATAAAACCTCTACTATTACTGAAGGATATCGGGACAAGACCCACGACATTTCAAAACTACTAATTGTAAGATAAAGGTGAAGTCCTCCAGAATAAAAGATGACTCACCAAAGCTGACTGGAATATTACACAACCTCAATGAAACGCCTGTCAATGATCCTGAATACTTGCATATGCACCAGGAAACAATGCAGGCCAAATTGCTTAGTACATGGAATATATGAGCATGTAAGGGGAATTATAAAGCATAAACATAAGTTTGAATTGATGGAAAAGAAACATACTTACCTCTTCTCAACTCACTCAACTTAAAGAAAAATAGTTCAACTCAATAATAAGAGACTCAACTCTGTGAAACATAGTTCAACTCAACTTGGAGAAATAAGGCTCAACTCAACAATATGATACTCAAATCTGTGAAACATAGTTCAACTCAACTCAGAGAAATAGGGCTCAACTCAACAATAAGATACTCAACTTTGTGAAACATAGGTCAACTCTCGATACTCAAGGTTATCAATAACCATACATAGAACTCAATACTCGGAACTCAACAACTCCAGAACTCAAGAACTTCAATAATGCTACTCATTTAAAGAATGTTCGACTCAGAGAGTTCATGCGGAATTATGGGCATGAACAACTCAACTCAAGGACTTCATGATGCTACTCATCTCAAGAATGCTCAAATCATAAGGTTCATGCGGGATTATGGGCATGAACAACTAAACTCAAGGACCTTCATGGGTAAGATGTAATTGTCCCATGATTAGGAATATAACCTCGAAAAGGTTAGGAACTCAATACTTAAGACTTAAAACTTGAAGATACTACTCCTCTCAAAGATACTCAACTTATGGAGTTCATGTGGAAATTTATGTGCATGAACAACTTGACTCAAGGGTCTACATAACAATATGGAACTCATGTATATGACTTCTCTCATTCTCATACATACTTCCTCAAAACCTATCTCAAAATCGATAGTTGATCTTAATGGATTCATAATTTAACTCAAAGACTTTCTTGAACTATACTCTTAACTCTTTCTGAATTTCAATTATGAATTCAAGAGTCATGATTCATGATAGGAAGGATATCGGTGATAATTTTGATTCATGAATAGATTCCCCTCATTCTCATACTCACCTACTCGACTCTTGAAATAATTTATTAGAAATTGTAAAAGCCGCCTCAAAAAGACTCAAAGGGACTTTCTCAAAATGTTCGAAAGAACTCTTAAGACCTAACTCTTCACTCTACCTTGAATTTCAATTATGCATTCAAGGTTATGATTGATGTTATGAATGAGATCTAGGTGTTAAGAAGTAGATTAGAGTGTTTGGAATCAATAGGGATTGAAGGGACCCTTTTAAAGAACTCAGACGGGCAAAATGACAGAGAAGAGGTGGGGGCAGGCGACCCTGGTGCACTGAGTGGTGGAGGGCGCCAGCCCTCTACCTACATACACTCTCTGCTGGCGCAATGGTGGGGTGGCGCGCCAGCCTAATCCCAAAAAACCCCTACGAATTTCTTTGCTCATTTTCTCACCCTAGTTCACCTAGATTCGAATGGTTTCTTCCTCACTCACTTAGATTTGAATACTCAACCTAAGTATACACTAATCTACTCAAAATAACCCTCCAATCACTAACATTCATCTCAAGAATTCCTCAAAACTCCAACAAAACAAGTTTTAGAATGAACTTCAAGAACATTTGTCAAGAACTTAAATTGCTCAATATTTATGGATAGATTTGCAAAAGAACTCATGATTGGTGTGTGGGTGAATGAACGCAACACTATGGAAGCTTACATAACTCTTAGGATAAAATCCTTGGCAAAAACCCCTCGAAGATCGCAAGAATCTTGATCTCCTTGAACCTTCCCTCTTTTCTCCTTTTTTCTCTTCTTGAACTTTCGTCTAAAACCCCAAGCATAATTAGGATTTGTAAAAACTGAACCAAATCTGTTTAGACCCCTATAATATTATCAAATTTGGTTTTAATCTGATTGGGTAAGGAAAAGACCAAAATACCCCTCATATTTTCGGGTAAATTTCTTTAAATGGACAGTCTGACTTCAAAAGAGCATATCTCCCTCATACGAGCTTCAAAATTAGCAAACTCGGTGGAGTTGGAAATAGAACTCAGAGATCTTTCATTTGATATCTTATGGGTCTCCTAACACATCTTGTACTGAAAGTTATGGTCGTTTGAATTTTACCCAAAACTTAAAAGAACTAAGGAATGACTTGAATGAATTCTCTTTAATTCTTTTTGGAACTCAAGGTGCTATATATAGTGACCTAACATTAGCACTTAAGAAATTTAAAATTTCTTGGTAAAATACTACTCACAACGAAGAAGTGTTCGAGTCTTAGTTCAAAAAATTTACGGGGAGATACAATCAATCCCTAAGAAGTTGATGTTGCAATAAATTATATGGCTTCCTCTATCAATAAATGAATATCTTTCACAAGTTTATCCACTGCTCTCTCATTTCTTAATAATAATTGCAGGTGATTTTTGTGATGAAGACATTAAGGTCTATCATACCATATTTCTTTATGCCTCAAGATACTAAAGCTAACAATATCAAACGATCAGCTAATCTTGAAAACTTGAAAGTTTGTTGCGTATCATTGAGTTCATTCAAGCAGATTATACCATCTTATTATAAATCTTTGACATGTCTTACTAAGCTTAATACACAATATGAATTATTTTTTTATGGTTGATTCAGTGCGAATGAAATAGTTGAAAGGCATAGTAAATGCAAATGCCCCGATTGTCTTGTAACAACAAACTAGGATTGAACAATTTTAAAGTCTCTCACTTCTGCGTTATTTATGGTTCATATTCTTCTCTATGATCGAGTTGTCGTTGTTATCATTTATTCACTTGTCCTATTATGGTGAATCATGTTCCTTAACATATTTAAAATAATATTTTCACATGTAGATAAATATTCTACTCAGTATAGTGATGCATCTTAACTATCATATCATAGTGAAAGTGGATACCAACATATTTCATATCAAAGCAACTTACATAATATTGGGTATGTGCTAGCAAAAACATAATTCTCTAGTTATATTAAAAGTACAACCTCCAAATCATAAAAATAAAGTTATCTAAATACCCTTTTATCATATAACATGCTAGGGGAGATCTCTTGTATACAAAATTGTTCAAGTGAAATTTCAAAATTTTCTTTTTGGTGTTCGAATCCTCTTTGCTCAATTGGTATGACCTAGACTATGTCATCAAGAATCTCATATATTGAGTTGAAAAGTGAAAAATTACTTACAATGGTTCAACTTATTAGAAGTATAATTAGAGTATTTATTGCTAAGGCGTGCAAAAAAAAATCTTCATTAGCTAAATGATTTTTTTGTAACTGAAGGTACAGTTTCACTTTCTGACAATATAGAGTTATTTTTATGAGGATTGTTGTAAAAAATATTATGCCTTAATAATTTCAAAATAAAGTATGCTTAGTTGATGATCATGACTTTATAGATTTTTCTAAAAATAGCTTAAGTAAACTAGACTATATTTGATGTGTATTTTATTCATTTGTATATATTGTTTATGATATTTATGAGTTGTTAGATATATCAACACTGTTTACGATAATTTTTTCCAAGTAGAAAAAATAAATTGTAATCACAAAATAAGTAAAAATTAATTTAGTTAATTTTCTAAAAAAATGATTTTATTTATCAAGATCGTGAGTATAACTTTGTTAATTCCTTAATCATCTTTTTCTAAATTTTCTTCGTTATCTGAGCTCTACTAATAACATATTTTTCCAATTGTAGGTTGATTAGAATCTTCTTGAGATATATTTGATTACGGGGAAAATTTTGAGAAATGTTATATTTAATTTGATGTGTTGATCTTTTTCTGAATATTTCAATAGATATTTGAGATACTCTCTTCAAGGTAATAGACGGGCCCCTTTTTATAGACTTGAGCAAAATTTAAGGTAAAATGATCTCCAATTTATTTTTTTTAGTTTTCTACTTGACCATCTCAAATTTAATCAAAATGATGACCAAAGTGAACTATCAAATGATGTACATCCTTTTTGCGTATATAGTTAGATTTTATTTAAGGATAATATTATGGCATGAGAAGTTATAATTTATGAAATTTATAAGACTTCAAAATTTGTTTCTTTCAAATTCAAAAATTAGTGCACATTTTATAATGGCTCATTTATAGTTTAATGGAAAATATTTTATTACTTGTTTAAATAATGTGCATTTTGTAATTGTAACTTAATATGAATATACATTGCTATGTAGAAATGACAAATGGGCAGTGGGGGTTTGACCATATGCAGGGCGTGGCAGGTTTAGATATTTGCGGGTGCCAGGGCTGGTTAGGAATTTCCAATATTCTTTGCTTTGATTCATTCTTTTTCTCTCTCAATTCTTTCATTATTAGTCTAAAGAGTGAAATACTGAAACTATTATTCAAAGTTGTAACTATTTTCAGCCCTCACAAATAGCATAACATATTAATAATAAAATAATTTATTAGTCAACATAGTTTTTAGAATTTATGTTATCATATTTACTTGCAGTTATTTATGTGCTTAACTTTTTTGTTCCAAATAAATGCGGCATCATTAAAATTTCGAAATTAAAGTTTCTAAATTTTGATTATGAATCACAATCTTATATCTTATATATATATATATATACATATATATATATATATATATATATATATATAAAATAGAATCTTAGACTCACATATGTGGCGTCCTCACAAATCATGATTCTTATTTAATCTTACGGAAAAATCATATACTTTCATAAAAGTCATAACTCTTTAGAAAAGTCACATATTTTCATAAAAGTCACATATTTTTAGAAAAGTACAAACTCATCATAAGAGTCACAATTTTTCATAAAAGTCACAATTTTTCAAAAAATTACAACTTTTATGAATGGTATGAAATAGACCTACATGATTTAGACCTCGAAAGAATAGAATGGTACGATTTAGAAATAAATTCAGATTAAAATGAACTACGAATATTTACAATATTGGATAGAATCTATGGAAGATATAAAACTATTAGAACAATTAATGGAGGAAAATGCAGATAATACACAAGTAAAATGGTGGCTAACCAGAAAAATACAAGATTCGGTAACAACAAAAGAAATAAGGAGATTGATATTAAATATATTAAATTTTACATTTACAATTGAAGTAATAAAAACTGATAAGAATGTTATTGCAGATTACTTATCACGACAAAGCTACTCAGATTGAGACTGATGGAGAAGATACAATTGAAAAGATATTCAAAGTCATTACTACACTTTGTACAAAAGTGGATAGTATGGACGACGAGATACAAAAGCTAAAGACTAATGAAGATAATATGAAGTTTAAAGCTAGTATAATGCAGCAACATGACTATAAAAATGTGGAGTTATGTCGATCGGAAGACAGAAAAAATCCAGAGCTAAAAGGTGACATTGGGAAACACCTAAAAACCCATAACATTTGTTTAAATACAGCTGCAAGTACAAGCCAAAGAGTTAGTGAAAAACATAAGAATTCAAACTTAAACCAGTTATTCGAAAAACCATTTACCCCGAGCCTAACACCAAAAAACACATTAACTATAGAACCACAAACTTCTACATATACGGATANTGAAAAACATAAGAATTCAAACTTAAACCAGTTATTCGAAAAACCATTTACCCCGAGCCTAACACCAAAAACCACATTAACTATAGAACCACAAACTTCTACATATGCGGATAGCCTACACTATGACAAAATAACATATAACCATATTACGCGAACCTATATAGAAAATATATACAAAATTCAAACATTTTTAAACCTTAAACCCATATCTACTACAACCCAAGAACCCAACCAGGATTATTTAACCCAAAAATTACAAGGTTATAATAAACTGATTTCACAATCGAAAACTAACGTCAACTTAGTAAGGACATGTTATAACTATGGACTATTAAATACAGTATATACATATGACGGAGAGGAACTAAGTGGAATACCGAAACTACATAAAACATTTATTACATATAAGAGAGTTACTAAGGGAAATTTATTCTATGTAAAATTTTATACGGCAACAACAGAGATATTATACGAGGAAATAAGACCTCTGATACAAGTGGTAAAGATAGGACTAACAAAAGATATAATAATACCGGAAGATATCGAACAGCAACTAGAGATACAAAAAAGCGAGATACCCAGTTTTTATGCCAATAAGAGAATAATTGGTACATCAACCATTATACAAAAGCTAGCAAATAATTATTTAAACGGAAACACTATATGGAGCTACTATTCAAGAGATCAGTTAATGATTTATTCCAATTCAAGGGAGCTAAGGAAAGCAGATATGGATGAAGTCCAGAGATGGATTTTATCATTACTTAAGCCAGAAGAACAACCTACAACACGAGCACTAAAAGCAGGATTTATTTCGGCAGA
>NC_064293.1:24244895-24258422 GCF_019186545.1 Solanum stenotomum | reverse complement strand
TGAAATTTTTATGCTGGTCTCACCAAAAGAGATATGTGGTGTGACATCAACGTTTTATTTATCAGATAGTTTTCTTTGTAATCAACCATTATTGACGACATCATGCTAATGCATTTGCATATTCAGGATCTACCATTGTTTCATTGAGGAATTTTAGTTGGACAAACTTGATAAGCACACAATTTGTTTTTCCGGCCAATTTATATTTTTTCAATGTGAATAATTTGTTTTATGGTATCCTTTTGCAAAGGCTAAAGATAATTAGTTTTTTAATCTCTCCATCAAAGCCGCTTGAGATCTTGTCGTTGAATAATCGAACAATTTCTCAGTGTTTACTAGGAAAATAGTACATTTAAATTTGTTAGTTTATAAAAATTTGAATAATCAAACAATGTCCACAAATACTTTAGTTCCCTTTTTTTTTTATTCATGTGCAGATCAACAAATATTTTCCTCTACCACAACGCTTGATTCACCGCTGTTGTTGCAGCCATAAATTCTGTCTCTGCAGTGGATTGAGCCACAATGTCCTGCTTCATTGAGCACCATGAAAACATTCCTAAGCCAAGACTGAAACACTATCTAGATGTGCTCTTCATGTTATCTGTCCAATCACTATTAGAATACCCAAGAAGTTTCAAAGCTAGTTTTTTTTAAAACTTGACACCATAATTAATGTTACCTTTGATGTATCTGACAACTTATTTTTGCTGCATTTAGATGCACCTCACTAGCACAACGCATGAACCTCGATAGTATGCTTACATCATACAAAATATCGAGTCTTGTAGCTATGAGATATATCAAACAACTGACTAAGCCTCTGAAATATGTTTCCTCCACTTTCTATGCTCCATAATTCTTGCTTAGTTTCTCTTTTTTGTTCATAGGAGTACTCATCTCCTTGCAATCTTTCATGTTGAACTTCTTTGAGAATTTCCTTAGCATATTTCTTCTGGCAAATGAAAACTTCATCCTATCCCTGCTTGATTTCCATACCAAGAAAATAGGACATTAGACCAAGGTCAGTCATTTTGAAGGCTTGCATCATTTCTTGCTCGAAATTTTCGATATGCTTTGTATTGCTTCCTATAACTAACACATCATCCACATATATAGACACAATAAGAATATCAATGCCATGATGTTTAACATAAAGAGTAGATTCTGATAAACTATTTCAAATCCTAATCCCAGTAAATGGCCATCTATTCTCGACCATACCAGGCACTAAGTGTCTCTTTAAGTCCATAAAGTGCCTTTCTTAGCCTATAAACTGTCTTCCTTTACTTTTGCCACAAAGCCTTCGGGTTCCTCAACACAAATTTCTTCTTGAAAAAATCCATTAAAAAATATTGATTTGACATTCATCTGGTACACTTTTCAGCCCAATTGTGCAGCAAGAGCAAGAAGTAACCTGATTGTGTCAAGCCAGTGCAAATGTATCAAAATAATCCACACCAAAAATTGAGCATATTCCTTAACTACAAGCCTTGGTTTATTCTTGTTCACTAAACCATCTGCATTAAGCTTGGTTCTAAAGACCCATTTCAACCCAATTATCTTTCTGTCTTCAGGTTGATCAACAAGCTCCCAAGTCATGTTCTTCTCAATGATAAACAACTCTTCTTTCATTGCAACCACCAATTTTTCATCATTCTTGGCTTCATTGTACCTAACAAGTTCACATACGGCTACGTTGCATCTCTGATATATATCAGTGAGTTGTCGAGTATTTTAACGGTAAATGATCCACAATTTCATCCTGTCGTGAGAGTGATATTTTCTTTTCAAAAAACTTGTAGGAGACTTTTCTTCTTTTTCAAAAGAGTTAAGGACAATTTTCTTTGAATCTTCCCAACACCACTCTTCATACTCTATAAAATATACAACTCTACTAAAGATTATATTATCAGTTTGTGGTTGGAAGACTTTATATGCCGTTGAAACTGAACTATATCCAATAAAAATGCATGGGACAGATTTTTTTACTAGCTTATATCATTTAACTTGAGGAACGTAGGAAAAACATAAAAAACCTAACACTTTAAGGAAATTTAATGAAGGTTTAAATCCATACCAAGCTTCAAAAGGAGTTCAGTCTTTCACTGCCTTTGTGAGAAGCCTGTTTTGATGAAAAACTGATGTATTTTCTGCCTCTACCTAAAATTTCTTTGGCAAGTTCTTCTCATGCAATATGCATCTGATCATCTCCATAATGTATCTGTTCCTTCTCTCACTTACTCCATTTTGTTACTCAATTTTGTTATGAAGTATTGGGAGTAGTAAGTTGATGATGAATCTCTGCTTCCTCACATAACATGTTGAATTGGTGAGAAGTGTATTCCCTTCCATTATTTGTTCTTATGGATAGGATTTTACAATAAGCTTCATTTTCAACTTTTGCTTTGAACTTTCGAAAGACATTAGCAACCTTTGACTTATGCTTGAGAAAGTATAATCCAACACATGCAGGTTAGATCATCAACAAAAATGATATAGTAAAGACTACCTTTTAGCGAAGGAGTCCTTTGAGGTCCTACTATATTAATATGAATTAGTTGCAATTTGTTCGAGGCTCTTCAAGTTGTCTTTGAAAATGAAAATCTGTTTTGTTTTCCATATTGACACGCAAAACAATTTGAAGAATTTACTTCTAAAAAAAGCAAGTCCTTAACTATTTTTGCTTTTTGCATTTTAAGCAACCCTTCTTAGTGATAGTGTCCGAGTCTCTTGTGCCATACTTCTGCAACACTTTCTTTGGCTGTAAAAACAACATGCTCCTCCTCAAATGGATCTAATGAGAAACTTTTGCCTCTCATTTTTACTTTTTACATTTCTTCATCTAAAGCATCCTTGATCAAGCAATGTTTATCTTCAAAATTTAAATTGTGGCCTTTTTCCATCAATTGATCAACACTAAGCAAGTTTTGATCTATGTTAGGTACATAAAGCACATAAAAAATTATTTTAGTACCTGAGTGACTTGGAATAGCAATGATTCCTTTTCCTCTTACAGGAAGCTGGTCGCCATTACCTGTATAGACTTTAGTAATGGACGTGGGCTTCAATTCCTTTAAGCGATACATGTCATTTTTCATGTGATTAGTGCATTCACTGTCAATCAGCCAACAATCACTCGATGATCTGCTTGAAAAACATGTAGCAACAAAGAGTTGATCTTCCTCCTCACCATCAACAATATAAGCCTTGACTTCTTGTTGCTGACCATTGTTCTTGCAAATGACAACTTCATGCCTAAGTTGATTGCATTTATTGCATCTAGCATCATGCCTTGTCCAATATTTGTATGGTGGATGGCCTTTCTTGTTACAATGCTTACAAGGAGGATAACTTTTCTTTGAGTGTGTAGCTTTTTCTTTGGTAGTACTTGTTGAAATGCCTTCATCATTCTTCTTATTATTCTTCTTTCTGTTTTTGCCTCCATCTTTAGGCTTGGGAAACAATGCTCCCTTGGCATTTCCTTCTTCTCTCATGACCCTTCGTTGTTCTTGAACATGCAAAACATTCAACAACTTTGTGAAGGTGATCTTGGAAAGACCCTTAGTGTTTTCCAAAGTAGTTATGGTCTTCAAATCTATTCGACACAATTGTCAAAATCTTTTCAACAATACGTGAATCATTGAACATGTAACCAAGAAATCTTACCCTGTTTTCTATGTTCAAGAGACTTTTAGAGTAATCTTTGATGGTTTTGGTTTATTTCCTCTTGAAATCTCTTATAAGATTTAGGTCTTGCATATCTCTGATCTTTTCATCCCCTTCATATTCTGCCTTGAGATAAACCCAAATGGCTTTGAATGACTTTAGAGACATAATTCGAGTGAAAATTGAAGAATATATTGCTGAAAATAAACACGATTTGCCTTTGATTTTCTGGTTTTCTGTCTTTATGGTTCTTGATCTTGGCCATAATATGATTGTTAGGCAATAAAGGAACTTCATAATCCTTTTCAACTGCCTCCCACATGCCTATGACATCTAGATAAGTTTCCATCCTTACCATCCAAATCTGATAGTTATCACCATTAAAAACAGGTGGTTCCATTACTGAAAAACTTGATTATGCTTCCATAATTGATAAACTTGTCTTCTTGATTTCAATCCTAACTTTGATGAAACACCCACAGATCCCTTAAGAAATAAATCTCTAATACCAATTGTTAGTTTAAAGAGAAGGAAGAATATAAAATTTTGGTTTCTCTTGTTATTGAACAAGTGGGAACATAAATTTGATAAACCAACAAAGAAATATTAATGAAAGCAAAATTACTTACTTCATTATAAATCCAGACTAATTTATAGAGTTTACAAGTTAACTAAAATAAAGAAATCAACTCCTAAAGATTAGGGATAAGATAGAAACTAATTAACTGCTAAATAATAAATAACTATCCTACAATATAAAGAACATGGACTGGTGCAGTTCTTATGCATATTTCTAACAAAATTTTTAGAAGGTGAAAAACAAGTGTAATTAAGCTCTTTAGGTTAGTTAATGGCAATTGAATATTGTGAAATAAACAAATAAAGAATTGGAAAATGAATATGAAAGTAGTAAATATGTAGATATTAGGCTCAGTATTGTCGTGAATGTCAGTTCCGGGGATCGGAGGTTACTATGGGAATATTAAAACTTCAAATCAAAACAAAGTAAAACTTAGAACTCAAGAATAAAAGAGTTAATACTCTATTTATTTATGATTCAAAATGAATTTACAATTCTTGTAGTAAACTATCTATAGGTTATATCAATGGGACATCACCCAATAGAAATGCTCTTCTCAAACTCTGAACTACTACAACCAAAAAGAGAGGTCATGTGTTAAAGTCATTAGGGACGACAATTATTATTCGTGATGCACTCTGATGGTCAATACAAACTTGTTTGTGTGCCCACCTCTAATATCCCGTCTCTTTGTCCACGTCATAAGGACTTGATACCACTTTCGTAGTGCTTTTCCTTTTTCTCCAAGGATGCTCTCTGAACATCAATATGTTAGTATTGACAGTTTCTCTCCATCCTAAGATGTTATTGCCACGTGTTTTTTTTCCTTTACTACCACATAATTCAACCCAACAATGTCCATTTGCCACTTGATGATACCGCTATCAATTGTAGTGATTCTCCTGGTTGGTGCACCACTTGAGCAAAGCGTCACACTTTTTTGATGGATGCCCTAACATCCTGTTTCATTTGAGGCCAGTAATATTATGCCCTTATTATTTCAAGTATCAACGAATTTGCACACACTCCTTTATCACATAGTTGGTTTCTCTTGGCTCAAGTCACCAAGGAAGAGGTCCTCTTCTATATAAACTTCCACCCATCAAACATTTCAGCACGGGTTCTGAGAGCCCGAGAAACCTTTGCATATTATGGGAATTTCTCATCCTTCAAATATTTGACAAAATCTTTTCCCTTGTCCCACACCAGGCTTTCTGAGTTTACTTCTCCATGTCCTAGGGCCTCTAATGTAGAGTGCAGTAGGTGTACCACCGTGTTGCTCCCTAGGTCGTCTATTTTCGTTGGGCATCTGCTTCATTCGTTCTGATTCTTGGGTATATGTGCCAATGTCCATTTCTTATATTAGGATAAGCATGTCTAGACCTGATTAAGAATTTAAGCATTTTCTCATCTTTCACCTCACAGGTCTGTCAACTTGGCTTACCATCAATTGGGAATCATAGAGCCTAGTTCATGAGTCAGTTAGATACATGCAAAAAGGGCTTCATACTCAGACTCATTGTTAGTAAGGGGTGTTGGAAAACTATATGCACAACAAAATAATATCAAAATCATATTGCTTATGAATAATAAATAACTAATAATGTTTATGTTAGAAAAGATATAATCATGCTAGAACACATAATTTGCTGAAATTTAATTCAAGAATTACCTCTTGAAGCGTGAGCAGATACCTTCAAACGAATCTACAAGATAGACAACAACTTTGCAATCTTCTACAATGTTCCCAAGCTCACATTCGAACTCTTTCAATACTTGGGTAGGCAAGTATTGTATAGAAAACTTATTATTTCTAGGGTTAGAAGAATCCCTAAATATAGAAATTTCTTCCCATTCCAAAAAGGAGAATAAAAAGCACACGTTTTTTCTTGAACCAAAACTTTACACGTTAGTTTTCTTTTTAAAAGAAAACCAACCTCTGTCTCCCCTTTTCCCCTTAGAAATGGAATTCTAAGTTCTATTTAAATATGAGCATTGTAGGGACCACATAATTTATTATCGAGGCTTCCTATTATGGAAATAGTTTGAAATAATTAATTTAAATTATTCTTACCATAGTAAATAATAAATCATTCCACTAGAATTCGTAATTGCACTCCTCTATTTATATTTTAAAATTTTCCATTAAATGCTTATGTAGTTCCCCATGTCACGATTACAAATACTATTCAATAAATTTATTTACTGACGAATTTAATTCAATGATTAATTTCCTTTAGAGTACTACTTAACTTATTTCATATATCGAATTCATAAATCCACTTGCAAGATTTAACACGATGAAAACTTATAAGCTTCTCAAAAAGGTATATCATCCATTTCTCTATCGAGACATGGATTCCATCAACTAACTTATTATTTCACCAATATATATTATTATCATCTAGTCTACCAGGCATATTGACCCATCTCATAATCACATCTTTTAATAAATCAAAACGATAATTAATATATACAGATCATAATAGTTATTTCATGATTAATAATATAAGTACATTTATTAGTTTAGAGAATATGGCTTTGTCAGCTAGTCTAAAACAACTATCTCTACTCGGTCCCATTCAATACATACAAAATGCACTAGCACAAATAGTTGAAACTATATAACATTCTCATAATCAAGATAAATTACATATAATCTTGTGCTACAATCGTACCGATGACATTTCCAATTTCCATCCTAGATTGTGAGCAAAAAGCTTTATACTTATAAAAATTGATGATATAATCCTCTCTGTATAAGCTAAAACTATATACGATAAATCATCTACTATATAAGTATACAGACACCATAAATGAATATATGATCTATTAAAACTTTTATTAAAACTGAATAAATAATTATTCTTTAATAAATATTATATCTAAGCATATAGTTAATAGTATATATCCCAACAATCTCCCATTTAGACTTATAACCATCAGAATTGTTATAATGTACTATATCTAAATGCATGGTTAATAGTATATACCCTAACAATCTCCCACATAGATATTTAATCTTGAATATTGTTAGAATACTATTCCTAAACACATGATTAATAGTATATACCTTAACAATATCCCACTTAGACTCTTAACAATGCATTTACAGTTTTCACAGGCATTACATTATTTCTTATCGAAAGAAATTTACCAAGTTGTTCATGCAATTCATCTAGTAGTGCTTCGTCGTAACTAATCGATTCTGCACTAGATCTAGAGGGACCTTATAATGAAACCTTCCAAGAGTGTACTTCTTTTCGGGAGTTCCATCATAAAAGTTCTCTCAAGCTTAAAAAGCAAACCAATCTTTGTTATGATTCTCCCACTACGACTAAGTATTACTATTAAAATCACACTTTCATGTTCTTGAGTTTTAATTTTTTCTTCAAAACCTTTCGTTATTGAAATATTAACAAATTCTTCATGTAGTATTCTTTAATTTGCTCAACGTCACTCCTACTAGTCGAGGTAGTAGTTTTCTTATGTCTAGTAAAGTTTCTCCCATTACTTAAATTCAATGGAACGTTCTGACATACCAATTAGATGTTGCTGAGTGTCTGCAATTGACTCATTTGTTATTTCTTTATTCAGTCCCCGTAAAACTAGTTTACTTCTAGGAACATGGTTTACTAAATGATCCTTTTCTAGAATCTGGCAATTGTGTTAACAATTGTCTTATTTTGTTTAGGACAGTAAAATAAACCTTCTTTCATTCTTTAGGATATCCAACTAACACACATTCCTTTATTAATTTCAATTTTCTTATTCTCACTCTCAACACATGTGCTGGACAATCCTATATTTGAACTTGTCAGATATTAGACTTACATCAAATCCAAGTAGTTCTATAGTTGTATAATGTTCTGATTTGAAAGGAATTAAATTCAGAATGTGACATGTAGTTCTTAGGACATATCCACAAAAAAAAAATAACTATGAATAGGTCAATCATTAATCTTATCATCTTCGTAAGAGTCTATTTCTTTTCTCTTTTACACCAATCTATAATATAATATATGGTGTAGATAATTGAAATGCAATTATTCTATCAGATAAATGATTTATGAGCTCTACAAAGAGGCATACGCCACTACAATTAGATTGCAATGACTTTATATATTTTTCATGATGCTATTTTCATTTCTATCTTGAATATATTGAGTTTATCAAGACATTCATACTAACAAAACATCAAAAAAATATATTCATATCATTAGTAACCTTCTCAAAAACTCAGAATATTCAAATTCACCTCTTGCCTATATGATCATTTACCACACAAATCAGAATAGATTAATTCTAACTTATCACTATTTTTATTTCCTTTTTAAGAGGAAATGTCTCTTAGTCATTTTTCCTTCTAAACATGACTCACATATTGGTAGTGACTTCACTTTCAATGCACCATTATGTCCATCCTTTAACTAAACTCGAAGTTCTATCTAGAATAAATGACGTAAAAGCTAGTGTACAAATAAGTTTCATTTAATTTGAAATATATTTTCTTTTATGAGATAGATTAATAACATTCAATTCATGAGAGATAATATAAAAAAAAATCATCCATCAATATACAATAAGAGATAAATATTTATCAAACTCAATAAAAAAAGAGTCACATCATAAATATATTAAGCATCCATCTCTTATCTAGTTAGAAACTGAAAATAATTTCTTCTAATATAAGGTACATGTACAATGCATTCTTTGAACTAATATCTTTTCTCTACCAAAAGAAATGCTTGAGTAGTACTAAGTGGGTCTTTAGAGTCTATTGATAATTTAAGATATAATAAATAAAATAGATTATAATATGTCGAATAATCCTAAATAATAAAATTTAGGGCTCATTTTATACACATATATCCATGCATCTCGAATAGCCAATTAATGGGATTGGAGAGCTACTCATGCAATACACATATACAATGATCGATTATTCACTCCATAAACTTATACAAACCTAACTCAAATGGAGAGTCTAGTGTTAGTTTAAGTCAAGTGAAAATCATTCTAGTTACATTTATCCAATCATATATTACTCAATTTAGGAGAGTTAATACAAATGATCAAAACTAGCGATTGAATACATAGTAACTTGTATTAATTTCATCCATTATGGAGGAAGGTCTAAGACAAAACATGAAACTAATACTTCACTATTATTTAATCAAATATGACCAAAAATCATATAACGATCCAAAAAAATAAATTTCTTACTAGGTTGTTCTTATGAATCTACCAAATTTAAGATCAATCAGATTTTTTTTCGAATTCCAAAATTATGATCAATTTGGTTGAAAATGTTATTTGGCCAAAATAGAATTTAAGATTTTTCTGTTCAGTGATTCTTATCATATCATCAATTGTGAAACAGATACACGAATCAAGAAAAACGAACAAAATTCTAAAACTATTTACTTTATCTAAGTACTATTTCCCAAAAAATCAGCATATAAATATACATTGAACAATAAAATTCAAACTAGATCTCATGAATATCCATTCATCTTGAATGACAAATTTTGATGAAAAATAACTACTCATGCAACATACATATGTGATGTCAGATGTTTACTCCAATAAATTTAGAACAAAAGCTAACTTAGATGGAGAGTAAATTTATGCGAAGCGAATATCATTATCCCTAGATCCATTGATCCAATCAAATATTCCTCAGATAAGGAGAGTCAATACATATCATCAAAACTAGAGATTAAATTTTAATGACATGTATTATCGGAAGGTATAAGACAACACATGAACTTAATACTTCACTAAATTTAGTCATGAAGACCATAGGGAACAATCTCAATCACCACTATATCATAGTCGAGTAATTTTCTTTAAAACTATTTTTCAAGATACAAAAAAATATTCAAAATATCATCTAAGTGACCTCAAATTGTCATCACTGCATAACAATGAGTAATTTTAATTTTATTGTTTCTAATGAACCTATTAAATTTCAGATCAATCAGAGTTAAACAAATATTTATCTCCAAAGTTATGTTCAAATTCAGACTCAAATAATTTAAGAAAAAATAATCAGATTATACCCTTATCATATACCAATACATGTTAAATTATTCACGTGTATTCATGTACCACATTTAACATAAATTAAATCAATATAAATGATTGATTAGCACAAAATCACATTTTAATTTGAAAAAGCAACTTAAAATTCTTCTAAACGACCTCAAAAACCATAACCGCATAACAATGAGTATATCTTGCTTGGCCGTTTTCAATGAACTTACCAAATTTCAGGTCAATTGGATTCTATAAAGAATCTTTATTTTCAACTCTATGACCAAATACAAACTCAAGTGATTTAAGCATATTTAAGAAAAAAAAAAATATGACCTACATTCTTATCACATATCAATTCATATTAAATTACCATGTGTAATCATGTTTCAAATTTAACATAAACATAACTAACGTAAAGAATGAACTTATCATATTTAAATAAAATTTTAATTCAACTAACTACCTAAAACCCATCTAAATAATTTTCGATGAAACCATCAAATTTCAAGTCAAAGATCATAAAATTCATAACCACCTAAACTATGATCAAATTTGAAAATAGTCATTTTAGGTATAGTTAAAGATTAAAATAACTTGATTCAAATTTTCATTTTCTTTTAATAATAATTATCTTATGAGCACAAGATAAACGTTGTGTCCTTTCTTTAGCTAAGAGACACATCACATTTTCATAACAAATTGTCCTATCAATTAATAGATTTGAGAATTCAAGATATTAGGTTTTCTCCTTTTGAGTGTAAATCTCAATACCTCTTCTCATGAATTAATTAAGCATCACTAGTATCTAAAAGTAAATCTCCCTTTGAGTAAACAAACCTTCACAAGTATGATGCAAAGCAATTTATACATATCACATTGAACATGTTTCAATGACTTAAATAAATAAATCACAGAAATAGATCATATTTATTAATCATAATTTTCAATTTATGTAAATATTGATCTAATCTCACAGGTATAAAGCTTAAGAATTTATATTGACTTTAAATAAATATATTAATGTTAGTGATTACTATTTATTAATAAAAAAAATCTTAAAGATAACATCATATACATATAAGAAAAATTAATACCTATGTAATGTAATAAAAAATTATTAAATACACATATAAAACAGTCAATCAAAATAAAGGTTACCAATTTTGACCTTACCGACTTACCGTGGATTAAACTATGTATTCAAACTACACAATTTTTCTCATATGCAACTATATTGAAAACATCAAAATTTCTTGGCCCCACCCGTTATCTGGCAGCTACCCTTACTTTACTTCTCTTTTTTCCTTTTCTGGCCAATCACTAAAAGAGAAGCCCATTGTACTTCACATGGAAGACTAACACATAACTGCTATTTCTCAAAATCAATAAAATACAACAACAGTTTCGCCGCCCGTTATTTCTCAAAATTGAAAAAAATTACAAATAGCAGTTTCTCTCCTTTTTTTAATGCAAAAATAAGAATAAATTATACAACAATTTACTCATTGTACAGAAAATCTAGGTTATTTCGCAGTCGACAAGCAACAAAAAAAAACTGTTAGTGAAAACTTACAAGATAACAAAAATATAAGATTACAATTGAAAATAAAAATGAAGAAATAAATCTCTTCCTGAGGCGCGGATATCTCGCTTTCTTTAAGGAGATTCAAGCCCACTGCAGCAAATGTTTTCACCGGTCCAGCAGTAGTCCTCTTGACTTGTCCCCTCCAGAATACAACAGCCTTCACAAAGTATAACTCAACAACTCTGGACAAGAGTTGAGTCCAAAGCTCCACAAAAGAAACACCTCCCTTCAACTAATAAGAACTCTCTTTTTGACAAACCTTATGCACTCTATATTTTCTTTCCGCTACTCCATTAGATGAAGGAGAGCAAGGAGGAGTAGTTTCATGAATTATTCCCAATGATCTAACAAAAGAATTAAACTCATTTGACTCATATTCACGGCCTCTATCACTTCTAATTCTTTTTATTTTTCTTCCAAACTAATTTTCAACCTCATGGAGACAAGTTTTGAAATTTTCAAAAGCATCACTTTTATTTTTCATCAAGTAAACATATGTAAACTTAGAAAAATCATCAATGAAAGTGATAAAATATCTATTACCTCCACGAGTTAAAACTCCACCAAGTTCACAAATATCAGTATGAACTAATTCTAACAAATCAGTTTTTCTTTCAACTTGAAAATGAGGCCTTTTGGTGATCTTGGCTTTACTACAAGCCTCACACTTTTCAAAATTCTTTTTAATCATTGGGATTAATCCTAAACTACTCATGATTCCAACATAACGGTCATTAATATGACACAAACGAGCATGCCAAAAATTGGTAGAAGAAAGCATGTAAACAGAAGTAGAAGTTTTATTCATTTCAACATTCAATTTGAACATCCCATCACATGCATACCACTTTCCCACAAAAATACCCTTCTTCACTATTACATATTGATCAGATTCAATAATCTGTTTAAAGCCTGCTTTATTAAGAAGAAAACTAGACATCAAATTTTTCCTCATAGAAGGAGTATAAAGTACATCTTTCAAAGTTAATACCCTTCCAGAAGTAAAGCACAATTCGACATCTCCCGTTCCAAGCACTTGAGTTGTGTGAGAATCACCAAGCATGATGGTTTTGGGCTCCTCAAAATGAGTATATTTTTTAAACCAGTCTTTGTCATAACAGACATGACGGTTTGCACCAGAATCAGCCCACCATCCATCAACACTCTCAACCATGTTTATGTCGGTAATCACCGCCACAAAAGGTTCTTCGATAACGTTTGCCTGAGGGTTAGGACCACGTTTCCGAAATCTGCAAAATCGAGCAATATGCCCACTCTTGCCACAAACAAAGCACGGTCCTTTGTCTTGAACTTGTTGATTTTGTGCTTGGTTATTTTCACCATTATTTTTCTTGGGAGGTCTACTATTATTTTTCTTGAATTTTTTCTTCTTAGGCTTCAAAGAAGTATTTTTGTGAGATTCAGGAGTAGCATTATTTGAAGTAATTAAATTTACCTTCGTTGTGATGTTGTTCTCTTCTGTTTGTAAAAGTGCATCTTGGCCCCTTGCCTCTTCTTCCATGCGGATTTTCATTATCAAGGTTTCAAGAGAGGTTTCCTTTTGTTTGTGGCGCATAGTTTTTTGAAATTCCTTCCAAGAAGGTGGAAGTTTATCTACTATGCCACAAACAATAAGGTTATCTCCAATTTT
>NC_064293.1:24125891-24244485 GCF_019186545.1 Solanum stenotomum | reverse complement strand
ATTCATGAAACTACTCCTCCTTACTCTCCTTCATCTAATGGAGTAGCGGAAAGGAAAAATAGAACTTTGGTTGAATTGACTAATGCCATGCTTATTGAGTCACATGCACCTTTAAATTTTTGGGGTGAAGCTATTTTAACTGCTTGTTATGTGTTGAATCGTGTGCCTCATAAAAAGTCCAAATTGACACCTTTTGAATTGTGGAAAGGTTACAAGCCAAGTTTGGGATATCTAAGAGTTTGGGGTTGTCTAGCCTTTGTGAGGCTAATGGATCCCAAGATTACAAAGTTGGGTAAGAAAGTTACTACTTGTGCTTTTCTTGGTTATGCTTCAAATAGTACAGCCTATAGATTTTTTAATCTTGAAGATAATATTGTGATAGAATCGGGTAATGCTATTTTTCATGAAAATAAGTTTCCTTTTGATTCTAAAAATAGTGGGGGTCAAAGGATTGAACAAAATATTTTGTTACTACCTAGTTCTTCTACTTCTACTTTGAAAAATAAAGAAGTTGATGATTTTGAGTTAAGAAGAAGTAAAAGAGTTAGAGTAGAAAAAGATTTTGGTCCTGATTTTTATGTGTTTAATGTTGGAGATGACCCTCTCACTTTGAAAGAAGTATTATCTTCACATGATTCTATATTTTGGAAAGAGGCTGTAAATGATGAAATGGAATCACTAATTTCTAATAAAACTTATTCAACAATTTCAACATTGTAACAGAATTCTAGCATCCTTGACATTCGGCAAGCAAAAATCAGTTTTCCGTATTAAATCATTAACGTATATATATAATTTTATACATATACTTTATCTAGATTATCTATTTAGATATAAGCGATGATTCTAATGCCAATTGTTGGAAAACTATATGCACAATGGAAACATACCAGAATCATACTGCTTACATAAATAATAAATAATAAATAATAAATAATGTTTATGCTAGAGCACATATCATCATTCTAGAACATATAAACCTGTTGAAATTCAATTCAAGAATTACCTCTTTAAGCGTGAGCAGATACCTTCAAGAGAGTCCACAAATTAGAAAGACCTTCAAGCGAATCCATAAGATAGACAACAACTTTGCAGTCTTCTACAATGATCCTAAGCTCATATCCGAACTCTTTCAATACTTGAATGGGCAAGTATCGAATATAAAACTTATTCTTTTTAGGGTTAGAAAAATACCTAATTATAGAGATTTATTCCAATTCTAAAGAGGAGAACCAAAAACAAACATTGTTTTTTCTTGAACCAAAACTTTATACGTTAGTTTTCCTTTTAAAACAAAACCAACGTATGTCTCCCCTTTTCTCCTAAGAAATAGGATTCACAGTTTTAGTTAAATACCGGTACTATAGGGACCACATAATTGATTATTGAGGCTTCATTTCATTAAAATAATTCTAAATAATAAATTTGAATTATTTTTACCATGATAAATTATAAATCTTTTCTACTAGAAATTCGTAATTGCACTCCTCTATTTATATTTCAAAATTCTCCATAAATCTTTTCTACTAGAAATTTGTAATTGCACTCCTCTATTTATATTTCAAAATTCTCCATTAAACACTTATGTAATTCAGATTACAAATATTAATCAATAAATTAAATTACTGCCGAGTTTAATTCAATGATTAATTTCCTTTAGAGCACTGCCTAACTTATTTCATATGTCGAATTCATAAATCCACTTGTAAGGTTTGACATGATGAAAACTTATAAGCATCTCAAAAAGTTATATCATCAATCTCTCTATCGAGACATGGATTCCATCAACTAACTTATTATTTCACCAATATATATTATTGTCATCCAATCTACCAGATATATTGATCCATCTCAGAATCTCACTTTTAATAAATCAAAACGATAATTTATATATACAAATCATAATAGTTATATATGGATTAAGAATATAAGTACATTTAAAATTTTAGAGAATATGTTTTTTCAGTCAGTTTAAAACAACTATCTCTACTCGGTCCCGTTCAATACATAAAAAATACACTAGCACAAGATGTTGGAACTATACCGTTCCCATGATCAAGATAAATAACATATAATCTTGTGCTACAATCGTATCGATGAATGTCCAATTTTAATCCTAGATTGTGAACAAAAAACTTTATACGTATAAAATTGATGATATAATTTTTTGTGTATAAGCTAAAACTCTATAAACTAAATCATCTACCATATAAGTAAACAAATACCATAAATGAATATATGATTTATTAAAACTGAATAAATAATTATTCTATATGAAATACTGTATCTAAACATATGGTTAATAGTATATATCCTAACAATGGGGACACAATTTATCGCATGTTATTCTTTCTTCGCTTGGGGTTACCAGAACTGTCCCCACATGGAGCCTCTGATGTTTTAAACTCCATCCGAATACATCACCCATGTACCAAACGCGTTTCTAGAAGACAAGATTGCATCCTTCTTGACTTAGGGAGTCATTCTCGGTCTGAAATCAGCTACGATACTTGGATTTTGATCACATTCTAGGGCTTATAAACTATGTAGAACTTGCTCAGTTCCACTGCCCACTTTTCCATTCTTCATGACAACTCAGGTTTATGAAGGACGTTTTGCAGCGGGTATGTCGTGACACAAATGATTATTGCTTTGAAAATATGGCCTCAACTTCCGAGAAACCTCCACGAGGGCCAAGAAAAAATTCTCCATGAGTCACACTCAAAGATTCTTACTAACACAATAGATTGGACATTGCAAAATTTTTTAACTCCTTGACAGCAAGTATGATAGTTGCTACAATGACACAAGTATTTTTGATAGCAAATGTGGACTGGAAAGATACGGCTTCAGCTCTCGCAAGGCCTGTTGACATTCTGTGGTCCATATGAACTAGTTCTTTTTCCTCAGTAAGGAAAATAAATGATGGGACCTTTTTGAGGACCTTAATATGAATTTTTTCAGGGCAAGCACACATCTAGTCAGCCATTGCACCACCTTAATTCCATGAAGCACGTCTGAAATTCCTCAATTGCTTCGATCTTATTTAGGTTCACCTCGATCCCATTTGACAAAAGAAAAGCTAGAAACTTACCAGAGTCGACTCCCAAGGAACACTTTTCTGGGTTCAACTTTTGTAATTCTTTCTCAAAATGTTAAAGGTTTCCTTCGGGTGGGTCTGATGGTCTCCTATTTCCAAGGATTTCACAAGCGTATCATCGATGTAAACTTCCATGGGCTTTCCTGTCTTTTCCTCGAACATCTTATTAGATTGCTTTCATTCTTTTAACCAAAAGGCATCACATTGTAACAGTATATGCCATAGTTCGTGACAAAAAAAGTTATCTTGGTCCTCCAGATCCTTCTGAATTAGGTTATGCCAAGAGTACACATTGAGAGAACTCATTATTTCATGTCCAGCTGTGGCACTAACCATTCAGTCGATGTTTGGCACTGGAAAAGAGTCATTTGGGCACAATTTATTAACATCTTTAAAATCAATAGACACTCCGAACTTCTTTTGTTTTTGGGAACCATGACTACATTTGCCAACCACTTTGGGTAACTTCCTTCCTGGGATCAATCCTATTTTGAGAAACAGGTCACCTCATCTTTGACAAACATGTTCTTGTCATCGGATATATGCTGCCTCTTTTATATTAATAGGGGAAAATTTGGATCCATCCCCAACTTGTGGATAGCTATGTCCATAGGGATACCTATTATACCAAGACGAGACTAAGCAAACAATCGCTTTAACTCGAAGAAAATCGATGAATTTACTGTTGAGCTTAAGATTTAGTCCAGTGCCCAGCAGAGGCGTATCTAAAGAGGGGTCACCGGGTTCACGTGAACCCATGGTCTCCTCCCGAAATCATATATAGTAGTGTTATAATTTTAAGAAAACATTGAAATATAGATGCGTGAACCCAAACTTCAAATATCACATAATGTGATTATGACTGGGTGCACCTCTCTCCGCGAGGTTAGAAAGTTGAATTTTATATTTATCTTGTTTTATTTTTTTTCTAAAATTAGATAACAGTTCTCTAAGTGGTAATTGGTATATAAGAATTAATTTTAGACTTATAATTTTAAAATTTTAACGTTTTTTAGTAGTAAAAACCTAAATATCGAACTGATCAAATTTATATCATAGATCAACCTTTATATAACAGTGCACCCATTATCTCAAAATCCTGGATACACCTCTGGTGCCCAGATATACCATTCTTTCCGGGAAATCCATGAACAATATGACTTGCTCGAGCTTCTGTATCGTGGACTTAGTTGCATCTCGGTCATTCAAGAGGTAACAAGAAATTGGTTTTTCGTACCACTCTTTCTTTGTTTTAACCGTCTCTGGAAGACCTTCGTCTGCATCGCTCATGAGCAAGGGTTCCAGCTTCTTAATTGCTATTTTCATAACTTGGGTCAACACACTCCTTGGGGAGATATATGGCATACATTTTCTTCACAACCAATAGGTCTATCTTATCCATGTGTCGTTGGGAATTTCATCACTTGATGGTATGTTGAAGGCACAAGTTTCATTAAATGAATCCACGACCTTCCCAAGATGACATTGTAGCTCATTTCTCCATCAAGGACATTAAACTGGGTTAATTAGTTCGACCCATCCTTTGACATTTGTGGTTAGTTGTATATCACCCCGTGTGGTCTGACTAGACATGTTGAATCCAACCAACAACTTGATCATAGGCATTATTTTATCGGACAAACCCATATGTTTGACGACTCATTTGTGGATAATATTCAGTGATATACTTAGGTCAATCAGAACACATTTGACATTAATGTAAGTCATACTTAAAGAGATCACTAAAGAAATATTGTGCGGGAGGGAGCTCTGTGTAGTCCATGTCCTATTCTTCAAAGATGATTACCTGAAGCTCAGAGTCAAAATTCCATCGGGGTCGGCACTTATAATTAGCCTACTACTATCCTCTCCCCCGATGATCATATTTATGTGGGAGGCGCTGCTCTACAAAGTTGGGTCCTTCTCCCGGACCTTCTTCATCCCTTTGTGTTAGAGTAATCTTCCTTGGACTTTTTATGGACTCACATCACTGACAAACTTTGTTTTAAGTTTTATCTTTGTGGCTTAACAAGCCTTCATTCAAATTTAAAGAAGTAACTGAGCTTTCAGTGGTTAATCCTTTAGTGAAGGCCTCAATAGCTTAATAATTTTGGATCCATGGTTGCTTCCTCTCTCAAGTGATGTAGAGTCATTTTGCATGACCCCAAAGATATGTGCTGGTCTTAGATGTAACTTTCCATATCCTTTGTCGTCTTGGCTAGCCTGATTATGGACCACTCCCATGCTTTGGTCCAAACCAGTGTGTAGGCATGTGAACCCTGCTTTGAGATCATCCTGGAGTACACCTATTACTACATGGGTTGCTTTGGAATCATTTTCTGAAGCATCTAACCAAGTACCGCTGGAGAGTAAAATAATAATCATTCTCTATGGAACTTCATATCTGTCCTCCAAGGCCATTATTCGATTTGTTAGGGATCTTTGTTTTCCTACGGGTGTGTGCAAGACATGCTCGATGTCCTTCGAACTCTAGCTCATTATTTGTAACTCCTGGTATCTGTTTTCAATCAATAGTGTTTCTATGAAGAAAATACTCAAGCTAGTGAGAAACTTTAGTTATGTAATCTAAATCGACATAAAGTTGAAAATGGTACAATTAAATTTATATGGACACATATTATCCATTTAAGCTCATTAGGTTAGTTAACGATAGTTGAATATTGTGCAATAAACAAACAAACAATCGGAAAATGAGTATGAAATAAGTAAGTATAAAGCTATTAGGCTTCAATAATGTTGTGAATGTCGATTATGGGCATGTGAGCTTCTGTTTCGAGATATAGAATAGAATTAAGATTTACAATCAAAGCAAAGTAAAACTTGGAGTTCAAGAATGAAAGAGTTAGTATTCTATTTCTTTATGATTCAAAATGAATTCACAATGGATGAAGTAAACTATTTTTAGGTTACATGAATGAGAAATGAACCAATAAAAATGCTCCACTCGAGACCTAAAGTAGCGTGACTAATATACCAGGGTCATATGGTAAAGTCGTTAGGGATGCCAACTATTATTTACATGCACTCTAAAAATCAGTACAAACTGGTCCACCCAACCGTCTTCTCTACTATATTATCTCATCGCCCATGTTAGTCACAGGGACATGAACTTGCTTCTATCCTTTGTTAAGTGCTTTTC
Source organism: Solanum stenotomum (assembly GCF_019186545.1). Lineage (NCBI taxonomy): Eukaryota > Viridiplantae > Streptophyta > Magnoliopsida > Solanales > Solanaceae > Solanum > Solanum stenotomum. The sequence continues at coordinate 24,238,225 of NC_064293.1, read as the reverse complement.
CTTTTACTCCGAGGATTATCCCTCAATAGGTTAGCCTTGGTAGCTTCTCTCTATCGGAGACGTCATCATCAAGTGTCCTTTCTATGTATCTCCAGTTACCTCAGCCAATTTTGTCTAATAGACTCAGTTGTCACCGAAAATGTACAAAATGAAGTAGGTGTTGTTTGGGTTAGTTTGTTAGAAAATGAGATATTTCTAGATAGTATTTTGTTTAATGGTTCTTTTTTAAATATTATATTTAGTTTGTAAAAGTTAGTCCATGTTTTATGCAATATGTTTTGTAAGAAAGTCAATAACGGTTGGATAGGTATGATCTCTATTTACTTTTTGAAAATCTTCTATTGCTAAAGTGTCTAAGCCTTCTGTAATATGCCAAGATGTATGATAAAAAACATGCTACTGAACCTTATCTTTTATCTAAAGTTTCAAATATTAGAAGTGGTATTAGGAGCCCTTCTTTTTGAAGGATCTGTAAAGGCAACGAGATAAGTTTTTTCTTCAGTTCTTCTAAGGGGGGCGAGATGAGCAACTGTAACATGGCATCCACCAACTTCTTTGGTCCACGCCCTGTTATGTTTTCAGGAGAAAATTATCACATATGGGTAATAGAGATGAAGACTTATCTCAATGCTCTTAGTCTATGGGAAACAATTGCAAGTGAAGATGATCCTCCTCCACTTGGACCAAATCCAATAGTTGCACAAATGAAGATTTATAAAGATGCGAAGTCAAGGAAACCAATGTAACACCCCGTATCGAAAAAAGGGAAATGAAATAAATTTCCATAAGTTTCAGGTGCAACCCACGCCGGCCACCCACAGCTCGTGGAAGGGACCACATACCGTAGGTGTGTTCCGTGGGTGGGCTCCCCAAAACAGACCAGGAAGGCCAGAACCACGGCCTGACCAACAGACCGTTGGTAAGACCACAGTTCATGGTTAGGGCCCATGGTTCGATGGCCCAATTCCAACTTTTTGATGACCAATGATGGTCCACCAGGACGGGCCGTGGGTCAGACCACGGTCCGTTGACTAGGGTCCGTTGGTGGGAAACTGGCAGTTATTTTTAGGGGTAGTTGGGTCTTTTCCTAATTAATTAACTCCTATACTACGCCATTTTACCCTTCACTAAGACCCTTATATAAGTATTTTCAACCCCAAAATTAGCCCATTCACTTCATTCTTCCAAATTCACAAAAAGAAGATCAATTCTCCTCTCCAAAATATTTCTCTCTTTAGAAACTTGAAGAAGAAGAAGAAGGATTCAACCTAGGGTTTCAAGTCAAGGTCTCAATTCCTCCATTATTGACTTAAATGATTGAATTATGATCTCTTATGCATGGATTTATGAAATAATATGATTTTATGATGATTTTCCCATGAACCCATGTAATCCCCATGTTTTCAAGTTATGAATCATATGATGTGGGATTTGGATCTTAAAGGAAGAGTTTTGTGAAATAAAGCATGTATTCCTAGCTCTACATGAATTTATGATGAAATCCATATATAAACCATGTTTTCTAAATGTTGATGATTGAAAGTGGGTTTTGAACCTCAAGAGGTAAATTATGGACTTATGCATTTTTTATGAAATCTATGCAAATATTTTAAGGGTGCTTTGAGAGTAAAGTACCAATGATCATGATGTGTTATTGAAAGGATTTTCTCATGTACACATAAGAGCAAGATGTAAAATGTTTTCTCACATAGAAAATAATCTTAGGTTGAAAGGCTTTCTCACCTAATTGAATCAAAGAGTAAGAGCTATCCTAACGAAACTAGCTTGGATTGGTTATCGTAGGATGCCTTTCCATCAATATAAGGTCAAGTAAGTAATGAATATTCTGTGGGATTTATGCTTAACACCGAGAGTTTATTGAGATGGAGACACTCCCGTTAGTAGAGGTCGGGTTTCTAGAAGCAATCTCATTATCTCTTACCTATGTGCCCTTATAGGATGATTGTCTCAAGAGACATTAGCTAGTGGATCCACTTAAGCTAGAAGTTCATGGTTCTACCTTGGCAAGTAGGACAACCCTTTTCGGTGTGGGACACCAGGGATCATGTTATAGCTCACATGGTCTCTATTTCAGTTAAGGCTAATTCCCCACATTAATAATAAAGTATGGTTACTTCAAGAAGTATCATTTATGAGTTCAAAGGTTTTAAAGTTGATGTTAGCTTGCATTGACCATGGTTTGATGACTTATGTTTTCTAATTCTATTATATTATGTTTTAGCTTGGTCAATTGCATGCCTTTAAATGAAATATCCTTTTTAGCATGATATAGATGTTTTATGCACGGCTATCATACTTGGTACATTATTTTGTACTAACACATACTTTTGCCTACATTTTCCCAAATGTAGGGTCCGACAGTCAAGGTCATCAGTTTCGTGGCTAGAGGTTGACTTGAGATATTTCAAGGTTTGGTGAGTCCTCATGCTTCGAGGATGAACTTTCATTGTTTTAGTTCCTTTTCTTGTATTTCACTTTTGGACATGTTGTATGGGCAATGCCTAATTTCATTCTATTGTATTAAATTGCTATGATGAAACAAGTGTATTAGACTTTCGCTTTGCCTTTATAAATGTTTTGGACTTGGACTATTGTTTTACTCTTATTGTTCTCTTTCGTGTGTTATGAGAGCTAAGTCGCTTGTATGGAGTCCTTCGGGGTTCTATATGCCATGTTACATCTAGGGGGTACCCTTGGGTCTTGACAAACTTGGTAATCAGAGGACAAGATTTAGAATGGTCCTAGGATGTCTCATAACACACGTAGAGTAGAGTCTTGTTCATGAGTGTGAAGCGCACCACATTTATAAATGGATGCTACAAGATGATTAGGAAAGTCCACTTTTTTTATTACTCTTAAGTCATGCGATAGAGTTTAACTCTATAAGGTCTCTCTCTTAATCCTTATCCAGTGCTCTATTAGTTTATGGCAACTCAAAGAGCTTATACTAGAAGGAATGTGAGGGAGAATGTGGAACAAGAAGCTCCTCAAGTTCCGGCCAATCCTTTGGCCGAGAAAGTATGTAATGCGGAGTTTAGGGCAGCTTTTCAAGTGTTGGCTTAAGCTGTGACGGCCCAAGCCAATAGGGAGGTTGCGATTCCCGTGAACCTAAATGTGGGCACGATGGATTCTAGAGTGAGGGACTCCACTAGGATGAATTCTCCAGAGTTGCATGGTTCTAAAGATACTCAAGAGTTTATTGATGAGGTCTATAAGGTTTTGATGATCATGGGAGTAACGTGCCCATCCTCTGACACTAATAACAACCCTTCACAAAAAGTGCAGCATCTTTAAATAAAGTAGGACAAAAGAATCCAGATTGCAATACCTTATGCGCCGTGCGCTCGCCTCCATGGTGTCCACCATATGGTGATGAATGACAACTTTCCAACACTTGCAATGCCTTTTGTTCAGGTGTACACCTTCGCACCATTTGATCAAGTCCCTGCTTGAATGAGAAGGGTTCATCCCATATATAAAATCTTGCCTCATACTTCAGCTTCTGCTTTTGATGTGTTGAGGCCCTTGGTGGAAATAAACCACTCACCAGAAAGTTCACAATATCTGCATACCAGGGTACTTGAGCAAGGTCCAAGGCCAACAATTGCTCATCGGGGAACTCTTCTCGAATCTATCCTTCATTCCTCANGTTGAGGCCCTTGGTGGAAATAAACCACTCACCAGAAAGTTCACAATATCTGCATACCAGGGTACTTGAGCAAGGTCCAAGGCCAACAATTGCTCATTGGGGGAACTCTTCTTGAATCTGTCCTTCATTCCTCACATGAGATGAGTCCTCCAATATAGACAGAACCAAGACTCAAACAATAGCAATCAAAGGTAATTTCCACTCAAGAATTTGAAATACCCAATAAAATTCATGAAATAGACACTCTGAATCAGTCCATAAGACCTAACTTGCACTTAAGTTTATTCATCTAACCACACTTCATCCAAAACCCACACACAATCAACAATAGGTAATTTTTTACTCAAGAAGTCAAACTACCCATAACAACATAACATACATCAATTCCCTCCCCTACCACTTACATCCACAACTCCCCAAGAACAAGATACCCCAACCTATAACAACAACAAGCAATGAAGCCACACTTCCGCTAAAAACGATAGCAAAATACGTACCTTGGATGGCGAAGAGGAGCGAAATTGAGAGATACGAGAGTGAATTGCTTCCGCATTACGGATTGAAGCTTGAAAGATCGTAGGGTACAAAGGGGAGGGGAAAATCACAGTTAAAGGGAAATAATAGGGGATGTTAGGTCGAATTTGGGGTTAAAAGGGATTGGGTCGGGTAATTTTGGAAAGAAAATGGGTAAAACCCATCTTATTTAATGAAAAACAAAAAAAACTTACCTGGAGGCGCAACAAGGGGGCGTTATGTACCATTCTGCCTCGTCCTGGAAATTAATTCCTGGTGAGGCAAAATTTTAGGCCAGGCTCCATGACATAGAGATATTATGGGGCTTCCTTATTTTTGAGGGAAAAATCAATTCCCGTCGAACCAAAATTCCTGGCACCCTCCATGACGCGTGCACGTTATATAGGGTTCTGCCTCACCCCAGAAAATTAATTCCAAGTGAGGCAAAGTTCAAACCCATCTCTGTGACGCACCTTGGGTGCAAATATATGTTTCCTGCACATTTAAAACACAACACCCATTAGTGCAAACACGATGGGTTGCCTCCCATCCAACGCCTTATTTTTGGTCGTGGTATTCCTAATATATCTCTTTTTTTTTACTAATTCCTATGAATTGAAATAAAAAAACAAAAGAATAGAAATCCTAACTATTACAAGGGGTCACAAGTTGCCTCCCGTTCAGCGCCTGATTTAACGTCGCGACACGACCCAACTTATGACTCATTCATCATTCAAGGTGAGTGCTTCTGTCTCACGATCACCATCATTCCCAAAGTAGTGTTCCACTCGTTGCCCGTTAACAAGGAAAGTGGAGCTCTAATCCTTGTTTTTTTAGCTCTATAGCTCCATGTTGGGTCATCCTGACCACTTCAATTGGTCGACTCCACTTAGACCGATGTTTTTCAGGGAACAACTTCAATCTTGAATTAAACGACAACACTAATTGACCAATCTCAAAGGTGCGTGACAAAATATGCTTGGCATGCCACCTCTTGGTCGTCTCTGTGTATAGCTTGCATTTTCATACCGTGGAGCCTGAATTCCTCTAACTCATGCAGCTGTGTTATCATTTTCTTTCCTGCTAACTTAGAATCTAGATTCAATTTCTTGATAGCCCAGTACACTTTATGCTCCAATTCCGCTGGAAGGTGACATGCTTTTCCAAACACCATTCGATAAGGATAAGTCCATATCGATGTCTTGTATGCAGTCCTATACGCCTACAAAACATCATCTAACTTTTCAGCCCAATCATTCCTTTGCGCATTCAGAGTCTTTTGCAGAATTTGCTTCACTTCCCTATTGGACACTTCCACTTGCCTACTAGTCTGGGGATGATACGCTGTGGCTACCTTGTGTCTCACTCCATATTTGGGTAAAGAATTTCGCACTGAACTGTTGATGAAGTGCGTCCCCCATCACTTATCATAGCTCTTGGAGTTCCAAACCTGGTGAAGATATGCTTCTTGATGAACTTTACTACCACCTTTGAATCATTGGTAGGTAGAGCAACTGCTTCAACTCACTTGGACACATAGTCCACTGCCACTAGGATGAATTGATTTCCATTGGAATATGGGAATGGTCCCATGAAATCTATCCCCATACATGAAAGATCTCAACTTCGAGGATGTTGCTCAATGACACCTCATGTTGTCTAGAGATAGTGCCCATCCTCTGACACTGATCACAACCCTTCACAAAAAAGTGCAGCATCTTTAAATAAAATAGGCCAAAAGAATCCAGATTGCAATACCTTATGCGCCGTGCGCTCGCCTCCATGGTGTCCACCATATGGTGAAGAATGACAACTTTCCAACACTTGCAATGCCTCTTGTTCAGGTGTACACCTTCTCACCATTTGATCAGGTCCCTGCTTGAATAAAAAGGGCTCATCCCATATATAAAATCGTGCCTCATACTCCAGCTTCTGCTTTTGATGTGTTGAGGCCTCTGGTGGAAATAAACCACTCACCAGAAAGTTCACAATATCTGCATACCAGGGTACTTGAGCAAGGTCCAAGGCCAACAATTGCTCATCGGGGAACTCTTCTCGAATCTGTCCTTCATTCCTCACATGAGATGAGTCCTCCAATATATCATGGAAGTTTGCCATCATGCATCTCTAAAATGTCGCTGGTGTATTGCATAATACGAATGGCATACGTTTTGAACGCAAAGGTGCCATACAGACAAGTGAAGGTAGTCTTTTCCTGATCCTCTGGTGCAATGACTATCTGATTATACCCTGAATAGCCATCCAAGAAGCAATAATATTCTTGCCCTACCAGCCTATCCAACATCTGATCAATAAATGGCACCGGATAATGGTCCTTTCTGGTGGCATCATTCAGCTTGCTGTAGTCCATGCAAATACGCCACCCAGTTACTGTCCTTATAGGGATCAGTTTATTCTTCATTTGTTATCACCATCATTTTGCCCTTCTTGGGCACACACTGTACCGAGCTCACCTATTTGCTGTCAGATATGGGGTATACAATTCCCGCATCTAACCACTTGATCACCTCTTTTCTTACCACATCCTTCATCACTAGATTCAGTCTCTGTTGTTGTTGAGAACTCGACTTATGTCCTTCCTCCATGTAAATCTTTTGCATACACAACGCGGGACTTATGTCGTGAATGTAAGACATCTACCAGCCTAGAGCCACTTTTCTCTTCCTCAAAATACTCAATGTTTCTTCCACCTGTGATTCAGATAAGGTTGCAGATAAAATAACCAGTAAGGTCTTATCTTCACCCAAAATTGCATACCTAAGGGGGTTGGCAATGCTTTTAACTCCAGCTTGGATGCTTCTTCAATGAAAGGCTTGGGTGGAGGACCCAACACCTTGTTCAAAGGCTCCCAGTGATATCTTGACGTGCCCACATTTGACAGATCTAAAAACTGTACCATTTTTTATGGTTCAACATTCCCATAGATATCATCTCCCACTAGCACTCGCTCCAACGGGTCCTTGGATTCAATATAGCGAGTTTATGCTTCAAGATCTATCACCGTTATCGCAGACAACTCTTCATACATGGCTTGGAGTTTCAACGCCTTGTAGACATCAAACACCTCCACTTTGTCATGTGCCCGCATAGTAAGTTGTCCGGCTACTACATCTATCATAACATCCCCTGTAGCCAAGAAAGGTCTTCCCATGATGAATGGCTCAAAGTTCAGCACCACAAAATCTACAGGGAAAATTAAAGATCCCACTTGTACTAAGACATCCTCCACAATACCCTTTGGCCTAGCGATTGAGCGATCTGCCAACTACACGATAATGGTGGTGGGTTTAGGACTACCCAACCATAACTTTTGTACAACGATGTTGGCATCAAGTTTATACTAGCTCCAAGATTGCACAATCCAATCTGAACCGTAAAGCTACCTGGATCTTTCAGTTTGATGGGCAACTTATTCTGGATTCAGGAGTTCCACTCTTCAGTAAGTGCTACAATTTCATATTCAGTCAGCCTCCTTTTGTTTGCCATGATCTCCTTCACATACTTTTCATACCTGGGTATACCCTGCAAAACATCTACCAATGGAAAATTAATATGAACTTCCTTTAGAAGAGAGAGAAACTTACCAAAACATTCATCCTCCTTGTGTTTTTAAAACTTCTGAGGGAATGGAAGATGTGGTTTCACTATTGGTTGAACTCTTTCTTCTTGTGCAACAAACTCATTCCCCTTGGGTTCACTCTCCTTTCTAGTAGATTCAACTTTTTATTTTCTTGGGAGCCAACTCTTCCAACTGCAAACCGCTTCGTGTACCTACCGCATTCACTTTCTTGGGATTAGGATCACTGTTTCCTGGTAAACCTCCTTGAGATCGTGAGTTCTGGGCACTAGCAAACTGCCAAATTGTTTCTCCAGGTTCTGGGTAGCTAACTGATTATTTCTAACATCCGTAGCTAATTGAGCTTGATTAGCCATGATCTCCTTCAGCATCTCCTCCATACTCATGTTACTTGGCTGATTATTTTGTTGCTCTCGTTGAGACTGTTGTTGATACCCATGTGCATTCCCCTTGGTCTATATTGATTTTGGACTTGGGCCTAATTCTAATTTCCTCCCGAGGAAAAATTTGGATGATTCCGCCAACTAGGATTTTAGGAGTTTCCATAGTTCTGATGACCTCCTCCACGTTGTGCATTTCCTACAAAATCTACAGAATCCGGGTTTGCACCACATACCTCTGCATTATGATCTTCTCATCCGCAAATTTCACAACAAGTCGGTGGTTGTTGGACTGCATCACCTGAACTGGCTGTTGTCCCTGTTGTTCAATCCGTCCCTGAGAGTGAGAGGAGCTAAAGTGAGTTTTCATCATGTTCTGCATTGCAGTAATTTGTGCAGTTAAGACAGTCATTGCATCTACCTCTAACATTCTAGCACTTTTTTGTATCACAGGTTTAGCTCCTCCTCCATTCCACTCGGGGTTACCTTGTGAAATCCTTTCCAGCAGGGTGAACAACTCAACATAAGTCTTCTCCAATGCCTATCCACCTGGTAGCTAAATCAAGTAAAATCTTAGTGTTAGGCTCCAATCCTTCAATGAAAATATGGACCAACACCTCGTTAGCCTGATGGTGGTGTGGACAACTCATCAACATTGATTTAAAGCTGTCCCAATCCTGGTACAAGTTCTCTCCTCCTTTTTGTCGGAAGCTCAGTATGTCGCTCTTTAGGCTATTTTCCCAAATGGGAAAATTCTAAACTGTTTTTCTAGATGGGAAAAATCTAATAAGGAACTTATGTGCAAGATCGTCCCATGAGGCAATGGAGTTAGCAGGCTTTTAAATTAATCATCTTTTTTCTTCTCGTAGCAGAGAAAAGGGAAATAACGTGAGCCTCACATAATCTTCGTTCACTCCAGCTGGAGTGTAAGTGTCACTGATCTCGAGTAAATTCTGGATATGGATTGTTGGATGCTCGTGCGATAAACAAGTGAACTATCGATTTTCGTGCAATAGCAGCACCATACTCTGTTTCCGTTCAAATCTTCCACCTGCTTCAGGTTTCTGAATGCATGAAGTCACATTGGTCGTACGTGGGATTCCCACGTCTCTTACTTTCATCTCAGCCATTAGTATGGGTTCTTCTCACTCAACTCTTGCTACAGGAGTTGTTGGTTCACTAGCAACAAGAGGGACTGGGTAAGTGAGTCGTCTTTGCCTTCTCCGGTAATGAACGGATCTTTCTGGTTCAGCTAGAGGCTCACCAGGTCCTGATCATCTTCTAGTTTGAGAATTCAACACAACCTGTAAAATGAATCGCTAAGATCAAGTTGTCAACATTTGCTTTTTAAGTTCAAAAATTAGACAAATCAAATGCTTTCTATTTCTAAAGTCCCCGACAGCACCACCAAAAACTTGTTGCGTCCAATCGCACACACAAGTGTACGTGGTCGTTCAAGTATTAAAGTAGCTCTTACTAAGAGCCAGGTATCATACCCATAGAGACTCACGATTAGAATAATCTGATTTTCCAATACTTTTAATTAAACACAAGTGTTATCAAGGTTACAAGAGTGATTTATTTTATAGTCTAAAATTAAAGTAAAAGCTAAACAAAAAAGATTCAATTTCCAAAGGGTTTAACCAATGATTGGGTAAAGTCCAGGACTGTAGCTCACATCGGGAATCATATACATTATTTGTAAAATGGATATTCATCAACTATCGAATCAATGATCATAGGGTTAAATGTATGAATATGGTCTCCCGACCTCTACTCGCCTATGATAAATGACAACCTAACTACATCGTTGAACGGGAATAGGTTGGACCAATTACCGAGAATTACTATTTCTTCTTGTATAATGACCAAACAAGGTTTCTAGGTATATCCCTATCCTAGATACAAATTAACTCTAATCCTTAAGACAAAATCATTTTCCTCATGCCCCACGTTCTATCCTCTTATTCCTCTCCCGATTTCAATTCAGACAATATGTTTATTTCAATGGTGATCAAGCATGAAATACGAAAAATAAAAACATAAGAGAGATTCATATGATAGTTAATATAAATCCATAAAACTTCAATAATTTACAATCATCATGTAGCCACAACCCTAGCACTAGGGAAATTAGCTACTCATAATAGGAATTTCGATCAAGCAAAGTTGAAATATCATAAATGGATAGAAAATAGAAGATTTAGGAAAGAACCCTAAAAACTGATGAAATAGCTCTCCAATCGCCATTCTTCAAAACCCAAGAAAAGAATAATTAATAAAATAAAGTATGAATCTATTTATAGTTAAGTCGAAATGGCCAAAACTGGCACTTTGGGGGGCGACACGGAGGCGTTTGTTCAACTCCAGTTCGAGGAGTTCTTCTCTTCTTCGCGACACGAAGCTGTCACAGACCATTTTGTCCCATTTTTAATTCGCGACCAAGAATATAATTCCTCTTCGCGATGCGGAGAGGATACAAATCTGTCTTAATCTTCATTTCTTCATTCTTCTTTTTTGCTTCTTTTCAACTTGGATCCTTTTGTGATTCCCAATGCCCATTTCAGTGCTCATTTCTTTATTTAAGCTCACCTACACAACTAATCATATAGGTTGGTATAAATGCACTCAAAAGACTTATCACGACTATAAATTTACATAAAATGATTCAAAACTTAGCCACAATGCGGGTGTTATTAGGTTCCTAGGCATATAAATATGCCTAAGATCAATGGTTTTTTTTGTTTATTGTAATACCTCTAGAATAGTGCTAGGGTGTGTACTTATGCAAAATGGGAAAGTGATTGCCTATGCCTTAAGGCAAGTTAGGATTCATGAGAAGAATTATCCTACCAATGACCTTGAACTAGCAGCGGTTGTTTTTGCCTTAAAGATTTAGTGGCATTATTTGTATGGAGTTCATGTAGATGTGTTTACCGACCACAAGAGTTTGCAATATGTGTTTAATCAGAAAGATTTAAATCTTCGCCAAAGAAGGTGGCTTGAGTTATTGAACGATTATGACATGAGTGTTCTATATCACTCCGGAAAGGCAAATGTGGTGGAGAATGCTATTAGTCGATTATCTATGGGTAGTGTTGCTCATATTGAAGAAGAAAAAATAGAGTTGTTCGAGATGTTCATAGATTGGCCCGATTAGGTATTCAACTAGTGGAATCTACAAAGGGTGGTGTTATGGTTCACAATGGTTCCGAATTATCTTTTGTGGAGGACGTGAAAGCCAAGCAAGGTCTCGATCCAATTTTGATAGAATTGAAAGAAGCAATGCTTAAAAAATCCTTTGAGGCTTTCTCCCGAGGGGGAGATGGTGTGCTTAGATATCAAGGTCATTTATGTGTTCCAAATGTTGATGACTTGAGGGAACAGATCTGTCAGAAGCCCATAGTTAGCGGCATTCCATTCACGCGGGACCCACCAAGATGTATCGTGATTTATAAGAGGTCTATTGGTGGAGTTAGATGAAGAAGGATATTGCGAGATTTGTGGCAAAGTGTCCAAATTGCCAACAAGTGAAAGTTGAGCATTAGAAATTAGAAGGATTATCCCAAGACATTATCATTCATACTTGGAAGTGGGAAGACTTGAACATGGACTTTATAGGTTGTTTGCCTCGCACCTAGCGACAACATGATTCGATTTGGGTGATAGTAGATTGGATGACAAAATCAGCTTATTTCCTTCTCGTCAATGTTCTTTATTCGGCAGAGGACTATGCCAAGTTGTATTTAAGAGAAATGGTAAGGTTGCATGGAATGTCTTTGTCCATTATTTTCGATCATGGTACCCAGTTCACTTCGCAATTTTGGAAATCATTCCAAAAGGGTCTTGGCACTAAAATGAAGCTTAGCACGACTTTTCATCCCCAAATCGATGGGAAAGCAGAGCATACTATCCAAACTCTGGAAGATATGTTAAGGGCTTGTGTGCTTGATTTTAAGGGTAATTGGGATGGCCATTTGACATTGATAGAGTTTTCTATAATAACAACTATCACTTGAGTGTTGATATGGCTCCATTTGAGGCCTTATATGGTAGGAGGTGTAGATCTCCCATAGGTTGGTATGAGGTGGGTGAAGTTGCCCTAATAGGTCATGAATTGGTACATGAGGCCATAGAGAAAGTTTGACTTATAAGAGAAATGTTGAAAATGACTCAGAGCTAGCAAAAATCATATGCCATTGTGAGAAGAAAGGCTATTGAGTTTGATGTTCATGATTGGGTTTACTTAAAAATCTCACCCATGAAGGGTGTAATAAGGTTTGGTATGAAAGGGAAGCTTAGTCCCTGTGTGTAGGCCCATATCAAACTTTGAAATGTGTTGGTAAGGTTGCTTATGAATTAGATTTTCCCAATGGGTTGGCATCAGTGCATCTTGTTTTCCATGTCTGTATGCTTAAGAAGTGTGTTGGATATCAGACATACATAGTTTCCTTAGAAGGGTTGGTAGTTAAGGAGAATCATTCTTATGAGGAAGTTCCGATTGAGATTCTAGACCGACAAGTCAAGAAGTTGAGAAATAAAGAAAAAGATTTCGTGAAAGCGTTGTGGAGGAATCAGTTAGTTGAGGGTGCTACTTGGGAGGACGAGGCCAATATGATTCCCCAATATCCTCATATATTTCCTTCTACTCCTTTTCTAGCTTGAGGTAATGAGTTGATCTTGGTTTGTTCTTTGTTCTGGCGTCATGTGTATGATGTGTTTCATGATTTCCTTATGTTATGCATGTTCATGAAAACTTGTGTTTTGAAAGATAATGAGTTTACATAATTGATTTTCCCTATGTTGTTGTGCATTCAGTATGAGTTGCTTATAGACTTCATGAGATGAATTGATGAACATGCTTTAGCTATGCTTTTTGAGAACGAATTACATACGGGTTCCATGAGATTGTGTTGAGCATGCTTTTAGCTTGAAGAAGGTAGTTCCTCCTTGAACATGAGTAATTTTGAAGTTTCAAGCATATTGGGTTGCTAGATGTAGCTCCTACTTCCTTATGATGCATTGAGTATGTTTAGCTTGGAGTTGATGTTTCCTCCTTATATATGTGCATTGTATGCATGATCAGCTGTTAGAGTTAGTTTCACCCCTCTTATGATGCTTTGAGAATGTCCTAGCTTGGAGTCAATGATACCTCCTTAGTTATGTGCATTTAGATGAAGTTTTATTTTAGGTTGGGTTGTTACATTCCTCTTTAATCTTCTAAGAACCATTTTGATTCTCATTCGAATACGAATGGTCCCAAGGAGAAGATATTGTGACACCCCGTATCCAAAAAAGGGAAATGAAACAAATTTCCATAAGTTGCAGGTGCAACCCACGACATGTGGAAGGGTCTACGGACCTTAGCTGTGGTCCATGGGTTGGCTCCCCAAAACAGACCAGGAAGGCCAGAACCATGGCCTGACCACCGGACCATTGGTCAGACCACGGTTCGTGGTTAGGGCCCGTGGTTCGATGGACCAATTCCAACTTTCTGATGACCAACGACGGTCCACCAGGACGGGCTGTGGGTCAGACAATGGTCCGTCGACTAGGGTCCGTTGGTGGGCAGTTGACAGTTATTTTTAGGGGTAGTGGGTCTTTTCCTAGTTAATTAACGCCTATACTATGTTGTTTTACCCTTCACTAAGACCCCTATATAAGTATTTTCAACCCCAAAATTAGCCCATTCACTTCATTTGTCCACATTCACAAAAGAAGATCAATTCTCCTCTCCAAAATATTTTTCTCTCTAGAAACTTGAAGAAGAAGAAGGATTCAACCTAGGATTTCAAGTCAAGTCTCAATTCCTCCATTAAAGGCTAGCATTTGAACTCAAGGTATGATAGTTTTCATCCATGGATTTCTTCCATCCATGGAGTCTTCAAATTCCTCTATTTCTAAAGGTAGAATTCCCTAATATAGTTAGGATTTTCTTCAATTATCGTGGGTTCTTTTCATTATTGATTTAAATGATTTAATTATGTTCTCTTATGCATGAATTGATGAAATACTATGATTTTATGATGATTTCCCCATGAACCCATGTAATCTCCATGTTTTCAAGTTATGAATCATATGATGTGGGATTTGGATCTTAAAGGAAAAGGTTTATGAAATCAAGCATATATTGCTAGATCTACATGAATTTACGATGAAATCATATAACCCATGTTTTCTAAATGTTGATGATTGAAAGTGGGTTTTGAACTTCAAGAGGTAAATTATGGACTTATGCATTTTTTATGAAATCTATGCAAATGTTTTAGTGCTTTGAGAGTAAAGTACTAATGATTATAATGTGTTATTGAAAATATTTTCTCATGTATACATAAGAGTAAGATGTGAAAGGTTTTCTCACATAGAAATGATTCTTTGGTTGAAAGGCTTTCTCACATAATTGAATCAAAGAATAAGATCTATCCTAATGAAACTAGTTTGGATTGGTTATCCAAGGATGCCTTGCCAAGAATAATAAGGTCAAGTGAGAAATGACTATTCCATGGGATTTATGCTTAGCACCGAGAGAATATTGAGATGGGGGCTCTCCCATTAGTAGAGGCCGAGTTTCTAGAAGCAATCTCCTTATACCTTACCTATGTGCCCCCATAGATGATTGTCTCAAGAGACATTAGCTAGTGGATCCACTTAAGCTAGAAGTTCATGGTTCTACCTTGGCAAGTAGGACAACCCTTTTTGGTGTGGGAGACACCGGGGAATCATGTTATAGCTCACATGGTCTCTATGTCGGTTAAGGATAATTCCCCACATTAATAATGAAATAAGGTTACTTTAAGAAGTATCGTATATGAGTTCAAAGGTTTTAAAGATGATGTTCGCTTGCATTGACCATGTTTTATGACTTGTGTTTTCTAATTCTATTATATCATGTTTTAGCTTGGTCAATTGCATGCCTTGAAATAAAATGTCCTTTTTAGCATGATTTAAATGTCTTAGGCATGACCATCATACTTGGTACATTGTTTTGTACTAACACATACTTTTGCCTACATTTCTCCAAATGTAGGGTCCGACAGTCAGCGTCATTAGTTTCATGGCTAGAGGTTGACTTGAGATATTCCAAGCTTTGGTGAGTCCTCATGCTTCGAGGATAGACTTTCATTGTTTTAGTTCCTTTTCTTGTGTTCACTTTTGGACATGATGTATGGGCTAAGCTAATTTCATTCTATTGTATTAGATGGCTATGATTAGACAAGTGTGTTAGACGTCCGCTGTGCCTTTATAAATGTTTTGGACTTGTACTATTGTTTTACTGTTATTGTTCTATTTTTTATGTTATGAGAGCTAAGTGGCTTGAATGGAGTCCTTCGGGGTTCTGTACGCCATGTTACATCTAGGGGTACCCCTTGGTCGTGAGCCAAAGGCTCTCACATGTCTTTATTCATTACTTTTAGATGTGATCTTCACAAGAATAATGTCTTGTGAAAAACCTAAAGAAACATGGGAGAAGTTAAAAGAGGAGTTCGACAGAAGTGACATAGTGAAGACTATAAAACTCTTAACTCTCAAAAGATAATTTGAGATGTTAAGGATGAAAGAAAGAGATACCCTGAAAAAGTATTTTGCCAAACTTCTAGAGATTGTTAACAAAATAAGGCTGTTTGGTAAAACCTTTCTAGACTTAAAGATGGCAGAGAAGATGATGATAAACTTACCAAAAAGGTTTGTGTCCAACATTTCAACAATAAAGGAATCTTGTGATTTGATGACTTTATCTCTGGCAGAACTGATCAACAAGTTGCAAGCCCAAGAACAAATATCAAGTATAAGAGGAGAAGAAGTAACAAAAGTGGCATTTGAAGCACAATAAAAAGGCAAGAAACTTTTGAAGGACAATAGAAGGATATACAGTAGCAAAGGTAAAACCATGGAAGGAATCTTCAAAGAAAGGGAAGTTTCCACCCTGCAACCATGTAAAAGAATGAATCATAAAGAAAAAAATGCTGGTTCAAAGGAAATCCATCGATTCAGTGCATATTCTGTAGAAAGATGGGTCATATTAAGAAAAATTGCAGGGTCAAACAGAATCAACCATAACAACACCATGTGCAACATGCAAATTTTATTGAGAAGTCCAAAAATGAAGAAGAAAGCTTGTTTATGGCTTTTCATGTAGAAAACACAACCAACAAATTCTCATGGTTCATAGATAGTGGATGTACGAGTCATATGTCACACACTTGACAATACATTCAAAGTTAAAGTTAGGATGGGAAATGATGAAATAGTCAATGCACATGCAAATGGTTCATTTTCCTTTCAGACTACATAAAGGTACAAAGTTTATACATGACGTGCTGTATGTTCCTTGTTATGTGTGGCTCAAATGATGTCTAAAGGCCATTTCTTATTTTTATGGGCAAACATTGTTTGATCTTTGAATATGAAGATAGTTTGATTGTTAAAGTAGATATGGTGGATACAACTTTTCATTTAGATGGAAGTTTGATGGTGCAAAATTTTCAAGTACGAATGAGTCATGGTTGTGACAAAAAATATATGGTCATTTTGACTATGCTACTTTTAAATCTACGTATGAAAAAGGCTTGACTAAGGATTTACATAGGATTTCACTGTCTAAAGAAGTTTGTGAGTCTAAAGAAATTTGTGAGTCTTGTCAGATGGGTAAGACACATATGAAAGAATTTCCTAAAAATGCTACATGGGAGGGCAACTGAAAAACTTGAACTAGTTCACACTGATGTGTGTGGATCTATGCAACATTATATTTGGGACATAATAAATAAATTGTGCTATTTATTGATGATTTATCAAGGCTTACTTGGGTGTATTTTTTGAGTAACAAGTCTCAGGTATTTTTAGTTTTTAAGAAATTTAAAGCTTTTGCAAAAAGACAGAGTGGTAGTAAGATAAAGGCTTTGAGGTCGGACAATGGTGGTGAGTACACTTCAAATGTGTTCAATAAGTATTGTGAAGATATGGGGATTGATCAGAAGTTGACAATAAGATATTCACCTGAATAAAATAGAGTCTAGGAGAGGAAGATCAAGACAATTGTTGAAATAGCTAGATGCTTGTTGCTTGAAAAGAAACTACTGCAAAGCTTTTGGGTAGAAGTTGTTTATACTTTAGAGATTTGTTAAATAGGCTTCCAACTAAAGTTATGGATGAAAAAGCTCCTATTGAGGCATGGAGTGGAATAAGACCATCTAAGAAGAACTTAAGAATCTTTGGTTCGATATGCTATTCTCATGTTCCTTCAGTCAAACGAAGCAAACTTGAACCAAAAGGTGAATTGGGGGATCTTTATTGGTTAATTATCACAATCCAAGGGTTATATAGTTTTCAACTTTCAAACCAAATGTCACGACCCAAAGTACAACCTAGACGTGACATGGCATATAAGACCCCGAGAGGCCCTACATAAGCCACTTAGCATACATAATACAAGATAATAGAAAACTAAAATAGTTTAAAGAGTAGCATTTGTATATCAAAGAGTTTGACAAAAATAGCGGACGTCTAACATAAGTCTCAAAGCAATATAATACATCATAAGGAAGTGATTGGGACATAACCCATACATCATATACAAAATCTGAAATAAAAAGACATGAGCGCAACAAAAGAGTGTCGGTCCTCAGAAAATAAGAACTCACAAATCTGTAATATCTATTTAGGATCAGTAGCCACAAGTATGGGAGGTAGGAGCGTCAGACCCTACATTAGTGAAAAATGTAGGAAAAAGTATGCATTAGTACATGGAATGTACCAAGTAGGATAACAATGTAGAAGAGTTATGAAATCATGCTAAAAGGACTTTATATGACATGCAATGACCAAGCTAAATCATAAAATAACATGTTAGAAAACATAAGTCATAACCATGGGCAATGCAAGCTAAACAACTTTAAAATACCTTTGAGATACTTATAGAAGTAACCTTTGTTCATTATTATGGGAAGTAGCCATTAACCGACATATAAACCATGTTAGCTATAGCATGAAATCCAAAGTCTGCCACACACCTTATAAGAACCATAAACTTTTATCTTGGGCAGATCCAGTAGCTAATGTCTATCTAGAAAAACCTATGGTGGCAAATAGTTATGGGACATAGATAATCACCACTTGTCCACTCGAGGCTAAGCATAAATCCATGCAATAGTCATTAATATTAACTTATCTTATCATTATGAGATATGGATAATCGCCGCTTGTCTTATCATCCATGAAAGGGAACATCCAGGCTAATCCAAGCTAGAATTTATTAGAATAAATCCTTAATCTTGGTTCAACTTAGGTGAGAAAACCTTTAAACCTTATGAATCCTTTATGTGAGAAAATCGTTTCACAATTATGTTATGAGAAGTATATGAGAAATCCTTTCACAACAACATAGATGCTTTACTCTCAAAGCCACCTTAAATCATTTACTTCATTTTCATATAGAAACATGCATATCTTCATAAATTCATCTTCCATAATTCAAAAGCTTCATTCATATGATCAAAATCTAGAAATCAAGGATCATGCATGGGTTCAAGTGAATTCAACTTAAAAACATGCAATTATCTCAATTCATGCATAAAAGGTCATAAAAATCAATTAGATAATAATTGAGAAGAACCCATGATATTGAATAAAACCCTAATTTCAATTGGAGATTCTAACTTGCAAAATTAAAGAACTTAGTAACCCTATGGAGGAAAAGACTTCGTAGATGAATACTATAACACCTTGATAACAAAATCGCACAATTAATGGTGAATTTGGAGACTTGATCTTGGTACCCTAGCCTTCTTCTACAAGCTTTAGAGAGAGAAATATCGAGGAAGAACTTGGAGGGATTTGTGAAAATTAGAAGAATGATTTAGAGTAGTTAGATTTTAGGATTAAAAGAATTATATAGGGTATATTATTAGTATTAAAATGACATAATTTAGGCACTAATCAATTAGGGAAAAATACCAAAAAGCCCTTAAAAATAATTACTGAGCCCTCACTTACGGATCAGACCTATTGTGCGTAGGTCTTACTACGGACCATCCTGGTGTACCGTAGGTGGGCTTCAGGGATTTGAATTTGGACCTTCATATGACGACACCAATCTATGACCTGTAGGTCCACTTATGGACCGTACATACTAACTGTAGGTCACAACTTTGACGCTCATAATTTCACTAAGTCTGGGTTCACCTACTAGACCTACCAATGACTCGTACATAAAATGACAAACCATCCTGGTGAACCGTAAAATGGGTACTGGAACTTGACTTTCAAAATTTATTTACCCATCCACTTGTGGTTCCCACCTACGAACGGTAGGTTGGGACTGTAGACACAGACACCAACTATGAAGGTTTTGCACCTTTCCTTCTTTTCAAATCGGAGGTGTTACACCAAAAATATTTCCACCAGAAGAGATGTAGTAGTGGATGAGCATGCTCTTCGGAACTAGGATAAGGAGTGTATTGAGAAAGATAATGCAGGTTTTCAGAACTTTCATCCACTGCCTACAACACAATATGTAGGCTTTGAAAATCTGGAAAAAGATGAAGAATCAGATGGGGAATCCTCACCAGATTCACCAGTTTTGAAAATAAATTTTCTTTCTGAGATATATGAAAGATGCTATGTTGATATCTCAAAACCCAATACCTATGAAGAAGCATCAAGACATGAAATTTGGATTGAAGCTATGAAGGAGAATATTGGTATAATATAGAAGAATGATACTTTGAGGCTGGTTGATAAACCTAAAGACAAAAATGTGATAGGGATGAAGTGGGTTTATAGAACAAAACTTAATCCAGATGGTTTAATTTATAAAGACAAATCAAGTCTTGTCGTGAAAGGTCACACACAAGTTGTAGGTCTGAATTATGGAGACACATCTACACTTGTTGCATGACATGATATAATTAGGCTTCTATTTGCTTTGGCAGCTCAATCAAATTGGAGCTTGTATCATTTGGATGTGAAATTGTCATTCTTCAATGGACTCTTGTGGATTAGATTTATGTTGATGAACCAGAAGGCTTTCAAGTTGCAAGAATGGAGCATAAAGTCTAAGGACTTCATAAGGCATTGTAGAGATTAAAGAAGGCTCCTCGAGCATGGTACAATAAGATTGATGATCATCTCATTCACTGTGTCTTCAAGAGAAGAGAAAATGAAGCCACATTATATGTGAAAAGGCTAAAGGAGGAGATGTGCTTGTGGTTTCACCCTATGTTTATGATCTTTCGGTAACATGAAGCAATGAAGCTATGGTGAATCAATTCAAGCAAGAAATGGAGACCAAGTTTAAAATGTTATATTTGGGTGAAATAAATTACTTTCTAGGAATGGATATTAATCAAGCTACTAATGGAATCTTCATTTCTACAAAACAAATAAAAATGCATCAGATATTCTTAAAAGGTTCAAGATGGAGGGGTGCAAGCCTATACCGACTCTACTGGTTCACAATGATAAGTTTTTAAAGTTTGAAGGAGATGATATTTTTGATCCAACAGTCTATAGAAGTCTAATAGGTAGTTTGATGTGTTTGACAACAACCAGACCTGATCTTATGTTCGCGGGAAGTCTTTTGTTGAGATTTATGCATGCTCCAAGTCAAGTTCATATTAGTATCTCTAAGAGAATGTTGAGGTATATCAAGGGAAATGGTGATTATGGAATTTTGTTTAAAAAGGAAGATCAAGGGAAAATGGTGGGTTATTCATATAGTGATCGGGCAGGAAGTATTGATGATATGAAAATAATTCCTGGATATGCCTTTACACTTGGTTCAGGAACGTTCTCATGGAGTTCAAAGAAGAAAGAGGTGGCAACTCAATCTTCTGGAGAAGCAGAATACATCATCACTATAGGTGCAACTAATCAGGTTCTATGGTTAAGAAATATTCTACGTGATCTGGAACAAAATGACATTAAAGCTATTGTCATTAAGCTTGACAACAAGTTAACAATATCTATGGGAAAAAAATGCAGTGCTACATGGTCGTAGCAAGCATAGAAATGTGAAGTTTCATGGAGCGAAGCAATGTTCCATTCTTTTCGGAGGCCAAATCAAGATGGACGAGGCCAAGGTGTCTGATATTTCTAAAGTTAATACTTTTTAAGTATTTTTTTAAAAATAGTTCATAATACATGTTTTTCCATTTTAATGCAATTTGTTGATAATTATCCTTATTCTCAAAGTATTAGGATTTTTATCGGTTAATTCTATTTATATTATTTTGTCACATCCGGTTGAATATGTTCAAATATTTATTCATTTTTTATAAAATCATTATTTCTGTTAAATTGGATTTTTTACATGACATTGGTTACGTTTGTTACATTTTTCATATTCATTTTATCTATTACATTTGTTAATATTTATTTTGATATTTTGCACAATTCAGAAATTTATTATGATATGGATAAGATTTCATAAACAGGTATTTTATTAACCGGTGGTTTTGTTTTAAGGTTTTAAGATAGTGGTATTGCACTAGTGGTAGTTTTTAAATTCCCTAGTTAAAGAATAGTTTGTTCATTAGGTAAAAGGTGGTGAATAAGAAATTAGGGGTAATTTTCAGATTTTTAGTGTTCAAAAAGTTCTTTTTTATTGTTAATTTTTTTTAGGCTCCACCGAAATCCGGCAAGTCGACCACCCAAAACCCCATTCATTTTTCTCCTTTTTCTAGTGAAACGAGACAACCGACAACACGACCGAAATCCCCTCATTTTTTCTCTTCTTTCTAGCGAATGCCGACCCCAAATCTACCAGTAGCGAACAACTCCCATCTGTTTCCCCTTTGCTCGAGTTCTGCCATTAACGACGAACTTCGAGCTCGTACCACAGCCAACTGAACTTATTTCCGAGCAAAACCCCGACCAACACGACAACCAATCTCACCTAAAACAACCTCCATACCACTAGATCTCTACCCACTCAACTCCATTTTTCTCTCGCCTACGTTGGAATTCGGCAAAGCTTGAGAACTCTAGCTCAAAAACGCCGGTAACAGCTCCAATAACGAGATCAACTACAGCAGCCAACGACACCAAACGAAACCTGTTTCCCTCTCTTTTACTAAATCCAAAACCCCCCTTTTTGTTTTCCCCGTTTGATGCAACCAGTAGCTCCGGCGAAGAGCTCAAAGCTCCGATGAACCGGAGCTAAACGAACCAGCTCCTTTGTCTCCCCCTTTCATGATTTTCCTCCATTTTTGCAGGTATACCGCCGAACCCGATCACCAACTCCGTCGAGGCTCTAAGTGCCGGGAAGCAGCCAGATCTAGCCAGAAAATGCTTCCTTCGGTGGCCATTGTTTCTTTTTCACCTCTTTGTACATATTTATGATGATTTTTAGTCGTGCTATTATTTTAATAACTAATATCTCTTTTATTGTTTGGTCCTTATTCTATATTTTACTTTAATTTTTCATTCTTTATTTATAGTTTACGCTCTATTTTCGTTTACTATAGTGTTGTTGTTTATATAAATTTTTCTCTATTACTATCTTGAACAAATTTCATGTTGCTTTGAGGTACTTCTATTATTGTTTAATATTAATAAATTTATGACACTGCTGGTTCGCTTTTGATTATCAAATGCTTTGTTAACTTTTGCTCATTTATTTTATTGCCACTTGTTGTTAATTTAGGAGTTGACCAATATAAAGTTGTTGGGTTCTTTTCTTTATTTTGTTATTGCAAAATGTTAATTGTTTCTCTAGTTTATTTAATATTCTTGTTACTCTTCATTTATTTAAATTAACTTTATAAGTTATGTTGTTACCATTTGTTTGATTACGGTTGGTTAATTGTTTCATTTCATTTTACATTTTTTATTATCAGGTTCATATAATTTTGTTTTTGAGAGTTAATACGTCAAAATCGGCCAATGAAAAAAAATGTCTCCGTCAGTTTTGGAGGCCGCCGCATTTTAAAAGGCGAAAATTTAATTGAAGTTCATATATTTTTATTTGTTATAATTGACCGATGAAGAAATTATCATCGATTTCCAAGGCCTCCCTGCTTAATAAGACGGATTTTTATTTTTAAGTTATTATTTGATTTATTCATATTTATTCATCACTAACACTTTTACTAAGTCTCTTTACAGGTACAACGAATTGCTTCCCATTGAAGCTATTCAAATGAAGTTCGAATGATATTCTTTATTCATTATATTGTATTTATCGATGTTAGGCAAACTTTAAGTTGTTTCTTATATTATTGGTTCATTTTATTACTTGTGTATATCACTTGTTTATTATACTTGTATATTGTTTTTATCTCCTCCTCAATTTGAAAAAATGAATTAAGTCGGGACCCATAATTGTGGATTTCGAAGGATGCCTAACACCTTCCCTTTGGAATAACTTGAACCCCTTACCTAGAATCTATTGGTTTCGTAGACATTTTTTTAAAAGTTAATTTGTTAATTGGTTTCCTTGTTTTCCTAAAAATTAGGTGGCGACTCTTTTTTATCCCTCTTATCCTTTTTAAAATTCTTTTAATTATATTTAAAACTGAATTACTATTTTTTGGCGAGTTACCATGACGTTGCGCCCTCTCAAAGGATGTCAACAGAACGCCGACTCCGCTGGGAACATAGAGGTTTTAACCATTATGGGTTCATTTTTATTTAATCATTATTT
Organism: Solanum stenotomum; assembly: GCF_019186545.1. NCBI lineage: Eukaryota > Viridiplantae > Streptophyta > Magnoliopsida > Solanales > Solanaceae > Solanum > Solanum stenotomum. Next base: position 24,214,421 of record NC_064293.1, on the reverse strand, counting down.
ATTCATTATTTGTTGTACATTGTCATTGCATTCATGACATAATTTTCGTCATTTGACATTTTTTATTTCTTAGTTAAAGGACGATTATGCGGGCCACAGTCGTTCGTTATCCAAATTGTTTATCAAGGTACCCTGACGAATGTAGTTGGCCATTGGATGGTCAATGGTCGCTATCTTTCCCACCCCAAGTAGTCCGTTTGGGTCACCGTTTCACTTTCAAATAAAGCCCACTCTTAAAACCTAGTGATAGAGCATTCATTATCTGAGTTCAATATTCATCTAATTACAATTTTTTGGAAATACGTTTGATCTGATTCCTGTTTCAACGGGATACATAGGCGCCACAATGGCTCGGTTATGTTCCCCGTAAGAATTCCTTATTTTTACAACGGAAATAGGGGCAATTTGTTTTGAGGAAGTCTCCAAAAGTTTCACAAAGGAGACAATTACTACAAGATTGAATATCAGAGTTTATCAAAGTTTAAACAGGGGTAAAAATTTTAAGGAATGCCCTAAAAAAATTCACCAAGGTTGTACTCTAACTCCAGACTTATCAGGCATCACTCCAAGTTGGTTTGTACCTTTTGCATTAATTTTTTGTGCATGATGTTATATTCGTTGTATATCTTCGATTTTATTTATCTTACATTCCATTAAAAATATTGTTTTATTTGACATTTTCAAAGTTTGGGTTGTCCGCCCTTCAACGTGACTCATTCATTTTCATTTCAATTACTTCCTTTCAAAAATTCAAAAATAAAATTGTTTGACATTTTTTAAAGTTTGGTTGTCCGCCCTTCAATGTGACTCATTAATTTTATTTTTGTTGCTTTTTCTTTAATTAATAATAACAATAATATTTTTTTGTTAAATTTAGGTGGTCCGCCCTTCAATGCGACTCACTGATTTCTTCATTCTTGTTAAGTTTTCTTTAAATATTAAAAGTATATTTTTTATTAAATTCGGGTTGCCTGCCCTTCAATGTGGCTCATTGGTTCTTTATTCCGTTTATTTTCTTTCAAAAAATTCATTTGTTATTCAAAAATATTTTTTTATGCCATATTTGAACGAACTATGCAAACTGAATTCTCATCAATGAGATACGTAGGCAGCCCTTCTAGGGTTCGGTATTCTTTATTCAAAAGATTTTTTATTTTTTAATCCTATAATGTTTATATTTCTGAAATCACTTTTTGACTTGGTTGGTGCAACACAGTTCGAGTGTGCATGTAAAAAATAATTTGTTCAATAGAGAAGATTGACTTTTGTTAAACCATAGATTCTTTTGGTACCTCTCATTCATATTTTTGCTACACTTGAAAATATTCTCTTGCATTCATTCAAGATTAGAACAAAATTAGGTTCATTATTTCATGTGCATTGTGTGGTGAGCTTTTGAATTAAATTGAATTGTGTTGCTTTGTTGATTTAGAACTTGGCCTAAATGTTGTTGAGGCGAAATCTTGAGTAATGTTTGATTCGAGAAATGATTGTAGGCCTTTTTGGACCCGTTTGAGCCTTTCAAAGCCTATTGTTGACACCAAATTTTGATCGACCTTTAACCCTTTTGGAAATGCTACGTAATTTAAAAACATATTTTGAGTTTTAAATTTTAATCAATTTTGTCTAAAAATTGCATATTTTAGTATGCATGATTTATAAAAATTATTGTTATTAAATTATTTTATTTATCGATAGTTAAAGTCGAAATAATTATTTTAAAATCTTAGATGTGTTTAATTATATAAAAATATTTTAATATGTGTAGTATTTTAATTGAATAGCATTCCTTTAAACCTCCTCTAAATTATTTAAATCATAGCCTATCCTATTCCAATTTATTTAATTCGTAGCCCTCTTCCTATTCAATTTCACTTTTTAGGTGTAGCCTATTATTTCAATTTGGTTGCAATGCTAGCCTTTTTACTCATTACAATTATAACCAAATTCGGACCAAACTCAATCCAAATTCATACCCCATCTTTTAATCCTAACCATTGATCTCTTTTATTTAATCTCAGCCCTCTATCTCTTTTGAAATCAAGGGTTCAAATTCACTCCTCCATTTCTTTCCTATATTAGTTCTAAAGACCAAAACCCTAAAGATTTTCATTATCTTCCTCTCTTCTCTCTAGAGCCGCACTCAAATTTCCTCTCCATTTTTTCCGGTGACAATCGCCACCACTTGTTGGTGGCAACCGCCTCTCTCTCTCTCCCTTCCCATCTCTTCCCTTCTTCTCCATCTCCTTTTTCTCCTTGTCCGACCAGCAGTCGTCGAGGACCACCGGTGACTGGTGAAGCGACCAGCGAATGGCGCAGCTCCTACAACCACAAGCTCCACCAACGAGCCCCGACGAACAACAACATCAACAACCGGACAACAGCCGCCGACAACAAGTCACTGGCGAGGAACACCAGCAACTAGCGAGATCCGGCGAAACAGCAACTCCGACGAGGTCAGCTTAAGGCCTTGGTTGTCTGAAAAAGCAGATCTAAACAGATTTGTGTGGGTTCGTTCTTGTTTTAATGTTCTCTTAAATTGCCTATTCTGATCATAAATCTATAATTACATGACTGCTCTATATGGAATTCTATAGTATCATTATCGTTATGAGCATGTTCTTGTTTTAAGCATAAGAGAAATCGTGATTTGCTTGATCTTATGGACTGTTCTTATTGATGTTCCGAATTCCAGAAACATGTGTATTTTATGTGTATTGAAACAACATTGTATGCTAATTCGTTTCCAACTTTTCGTAAGTCTGCTGAGTGTGATTTTTGGTGTTGATATGCTTTTGAAATTTAGCATTTGATGGCATATGGTAATAATAGTTTAAATTAATTAATTGTAATCACCGATTTTAGAATTGCTCATATATATTATGATCCATTGTGATTGATTTGATAATAATCCTCATATTTGGTTAAGTATGCACCTTGACAGATTCCAATAGCTTGCCAGCCTTTTTTTGTCTAATTGTAACAAATTTTGAAGTTGTTATAATTATGCTTGCTTGATTGATTCAATCTACGGTTGTTTTAAATTATCACTTCCTTGCTTGTTTACCTTATTTAAAGTGGATAGATTTCTTATATTTGGTAAAATTAATAAATATTAGGCTGATTTACTTCTTTTGATTAAGGAGAATTATTGCTGTAAATTGATTTTCCTTGTCCTTAAAAAATTATTTTATTTCCTTGTGACTGATTTGTGTATAATCTGCTACTATTCTTTCCTTCTTAATTATAGTAAGAAGATTTCGTACGTGTTCTATACTTGGTAATAATAAATTAATAAATCTGATTTGGGCTCTTTAAAATAAGGAAAATATTAATTGATTCCCGATAATTCTTTTTCCTTATTGGCTCGTCTTTTAGAGACTATAAAAAGGAGCCCTCCCTGCATTATTTTAGACATCCTGATACTTGCTCACATACTCTAATACTAAAAAATATATTGCTCTCTACTCTGAAAAAATTATTAAGTTCTTCCGGTTAAAAAAAGAAACTCCAAAATTCCTCTCAGTTTTGCTGTGTTCGGGTCTAATAGTGGATTACGTTTGTCTTCATTGCTGATAAATATTTCTTCTTTAACTGGTTAGTTTTCCCTCCATTAGTTTAATCTTCATTCTGCATTATTTTGAATATCGTTGTGTGTTTGAATGAATGAAAGGAAGCATCCGGGTAAGTTCTCTTCTCCCTTTTTATATGTTGTGATGTATGTGCATGATGTCATATTCAGTGTGTGCTATTTATTTGAGTAATTCGATGCCCGAGTTAATATGAGTATATCCTTTTGTCCATCTCTATTAAAATGAATAATGTTAAGAGCCCTTCTATTATTATTTTTTTGTGTTGTATTGCTTCTTTGTTAATAGGGGTTTTGAGTTCAAGTGATGAAGAGTCACTTGAGATGGGTTTCCGGACAGGATTTAGTTTTATTATTATAGTTGTATTGCTTCATTTTATTTGGTATTGTAATAGTTGTATTAATTCCAACTCTCTCTCTATATATGAAAAATAACTTGGGGGGATCGTCTAAAGGGGGAGGGGATTTATGTGCTACTTGTTACTTTATCATACTTATTTGTGTTAGTCTAGCATGCCTATAGGCTTGTGGCTTGTTTGATAGTCCGTATTTGATAAAACGGTTTTTTATATCTAATGAAAAATAAAAAATAAAAAAATAAAGCTGTTATTGCTTGATCACTTGTTTAATCTTGTCAATCTTGTTTAAATGCTAATTAATTGCCATTTCGCATGTCACCTTTAGTATGTAGCAATAATAAATAAAATCAATCGCATCTCATTAATTAGTTTCAAATGCCCATTTATACATATCTAGAATTCATGCCTATAAGGTTAATAACAATTTGGTAGAAACCATGTCTGTAATTTTGTTGATATTGATATTATGTTCATACTAAGAAATCATGATCATAAGAGTTCTTTTTACTTTGCATATGATCTGGGGTTTAGAAAGTCATGCCTATAGGTTTCTGAACATTATGTCTATAGGTTTGACAATAATTTCCGCCTGTTCACTTAGATATCATGTTTATAGGCCTTAACTAATAACATTAATAAAACAACCGGTTAAAATCATACTTTCAGCATGTTAAATAACTGAAATGAACCTGCTAGGAATATTTTCTGCTCATCATTGATATTTTCTGCATTTGTAACATATTTTGCCACTTAAATAAATGAACTAATTGCTAGCATGTTTTAAAATCTGTCTTGTTTGTTACTGATGCATGTAATTAACCAACCAGCATGTTAATCACTTAGATAGCATGTCTATAGGCTTTCCACTAATTTTCAACATGTTTAAAATAGAAATAAAACTATTATGAATTTTCTCTGCTCAAAATAAGTAATTTCTGTATTAAAATAAATTGTTTGGCTACTTAAAATAAGTTAATGTCTGCTCCAAGAATTATTTTCTGTAAACTGTTATTTTCTACCACTGAATTAATAAATCAATCCATGTATGCCATAATTCAAAAACTTGCCTCATTTAGATAAACTACAATAAAATCAATTTTGCTTTTTTATTATGACTGTCTAAAACCTGTTTAAAATAAATCAGATTATGCATTATTTAACCTTCTGCTTCCTGTAATAATTTGCTGCCATCACTAAAATCAGTTAAATAATTATTTGCATGCTTTTAGAACTGGCCGTTAATAATTTCGCATGTTTAACTCATTGTTCCCGTCTTAACGCTTGTATGTTTTGAACGCGCACACACTCGGATGCGACCTTTTCACATTACTTGTGTTTGCCAGCATGTCTAATAAAATCTAGAGGCCAATTTGAGACTTTACGTGCTAAATGTTTGTCCTATTTGTTTGACTTGGTGTCTAGGTGGACCTATTAGGAATCTTTATTTTATTTTTAGTCTAAATCCACCCTAATAGTAGTCCAATGCCTCTTGGACCTTAAGCAGGGACGCTAGGCACTTTTTAGAGACGAAATACATGCGGAAGGTGGGGTAGGGGTAGTTAGGCCCTACAGAGATGATGACATCGACTCCTTCTTAAATGACAAACATTGGTTTTGTCTGTCCCAATATAAAAGCCGATCGAAATTAAAAAGCCAAGTGCTGATCCGTAAAGTCCTTCAAATTCTCCATTTCCATCTGTCCTTTTATTTGTTTATAATTATAATTGCTTGGGGTAGCTTAAATAAAAAAAATAAAATTGTTTCGCCTATTAAATTGTGCAACTTCTGTATCCTCACTCCTCTTTTTATTAATTGTTTAAATGTTTATTTATTGCTTGTTATATCACTTAGTTTTGCATGCTTAACTAATTAATTAAAATAACTGAAGTAATCTTAATTGTTTAATAGTAGTTATCACTTAGTTCGCATGTTTAATTAAATAATAATAAATGAAGTGACTTTAAATGCTACTTGTAACCCCTACATAATTGCATGAGATACGGCCGGAACCCACATTTGTGGACCTCGAGGGATGCCTAACACCTTCCCCTTGAGGTAATTTGAACCCTTACCCGATCTCTGGTTCGTTGACCTTAGTTATATTTAGCTAGGTTAGATAGGTGCCTTAACGCGCCTTAATTCGTTAGGTAGCGACTCTTCAATCCACCCAAATGCCCAAAAAGAGTTGTTAGGTCGAAGGTCCATTTTTGCGAAAAAATGGGGCGCGACACCTACCAAATGACATCAATCCTTAGTACGTCCCCACTTTGAGCCTGAGTCCTATTCTTTGGATAACCACACCTTAACCTATACCCTTTCTGAGTGCTTATACGGACTACCCCTTTTTTGGCCTGACTTTCTTGAGCGCACTGAAAACATGCAAGTTTCAAAATAAAGTTCAAAGTTTAAATTTGTCGAAGACAAAAGTTACCAAAGTCCTTGAAAGTCAAGAAACCAAAAATGACTTCAAAAGAAAGAAAGAAGAGTTGGAAATTCCCCACAAGTTCAAAGAGGCTAAGTTTCAACAAAAGAAAAAGAATGCTCTAAACAAAAAGGAGAAAATTCAAAGGGGAGAAGCTCAGACAAGCAAAGCTTCAAAAGGAGTCAAAAGTGCAAAAGGAAGGGACAACAACGAGAATCAAGCGCTGAAAGCCTAACAAATGTTGAAAGAACCAATTTAGTGCAATGCTCAAGAAAGGATTTAGTCACTTTTATCCCAAATGACTATCCTACATGTCCCTAAGCCTACATTACAAGCCATTAACAAGCCCTACATGATTTCATTTCAAATGTTCTCACATTAGTGGATATTTACATGAAGTCCAAGCCTATAGTATCACAATTGCATGTGTTGAACATTTTTTCTGAGTGTGAGTGTGCTTTTCCAGATGTTCCCAAATTAAAATACTTTAAATGTGTGCAAATTGGGACTTTCTTTGTAGTGAGGATACTTGAAACATGATTTTAGGTCTAGTTCAAAGCCTTTGTTTGTAGCAAGATGGACAAATCTTGTCGTTACTTGAGTACATTTGAGGTACCACTTGAATCCATGGGAATTACCTCAAAATCAATCTTAGTTGAAAGAGAAAGAATTGTGTGAAATTTTTGTACAATACTATTGTTGGCGCCAACCAAGTTAAAATATGTTCCATTTTTCATAAAATAAAAATGGGTTGAAACCCACTTTTCAACATTTGTCCGTACCAACTTTGTGGACCGTTTCATTGTTGTTATTTGTCCAAAACTTTGTGGACCGTTTCATTGTCAATATTGTATTTTGGGTCATCATACCTTTCAAACTGACATCATTTTAAAGTTATGCCATCATATTTGTCCATACCAACTTTGTGGACCATTTCATTGTTGATATTTGTCCATAGTAACTTTGTGGACCGTTTCATTGTTGATACTTGTCCAAAATAACTTTGTGGATCGTTTCATAGTTAAAATNTGGCTTGTATAAGACTCCTTCGGGGTCGAGTACGCCTTGTTACGACTTGGGGGTGCTCCCGGGTCGTGACACATATCCTTCAAAATGACATTTAAAAAAAAATTGGGTCGTCATACCCTTCAAAATGATATTTTCTTAAATTTGGGCAGTCACACCCTTTAAAATGACATCTTTTTAAATTTAGGTTGTGAACCTTTCAAAATGACATTTAAAAAAAAATAAAATTTGTTATCTCAAATAAAATGATGCTTTTTAAAATTTATTTGTCGTGCCGTTCAATATGACACTTTTTATTTTTGTTATTCCATTTAAAATTGACATTTTTTATTCATGATGTTATTAAGTTTGAATTGTTGCATTGATTAATACCTTGTTCATATGAGGCCATGTTTGCATAAATTATGTTGCATTTATGTTATATTTGTTACTAACATTGTTGTTGCAGATTTTGTGATACACCATTCATATTAAGTTTAAGATTGGGTTGTTATCTCCCTTCAAATGGCACGTTAAGTTCAAATTGGGTCGTCCGCCTTTCAAAGAGACATGTTGGGTTGTCACCTCATTCAAAGTGACATGTTATGTTCAAGTTGGGCTGTCTGCCTTTCAAAGAGACACGTTGGGTTGTCAGCTCGTTCAAAGTGACATGTTATGTTGAAGTTGGGTCGTCCGCCTTTCAAAGAGACACGTTGGGTTGTCACCTCATTCAAAGTGACATGTTATATTCAAGTTGGGTCGTCCGCCTTTCAAAGAGACACGCTAGGTTGTCACCTCGTTCAAAATGACATGTTATATTCATGTTGGGTTGTCCACCTTTCAAAGAGACACGTTGGGTTGTCAGCTCATTCAAAGTGACATGTTATCTTCAAGTTGGGTCGTCCGCCTTTCAAAGAGTCACGTTAGGTTGTCACCTCGTTCAAAGTGACATGTTATGTTCAAGTTGGGTCGTCCGTCTTTCAAAGAGACACGTTGGGTTGTCACCTTGTTCAAATTGACATGTTATATTCAAGTTGGGTCATTCACCTTTCAAAGAGACACGTTGGGTTGTCACCTCGTTCAAAGTGACATGTTATCTTCAAATTGGGTCGTCCGCCTTTCAAAGAGACGTGTTTGGTTGTCACCTCATTCAAAGTGACATGTTATTCACATCATCATCCTTTCAAAGAGGTACACTACCTTCATTGTGCAATTTTTCAAGTAACATCGAAGGTAAGTGAATGTTTTCAATTTACAATCAATCTCTGCCTTTTGTTTATTATTTTCAGCCCAGTCGGCGGACATATAGTCTTGCTCAAAAGCTCTACTAACGTCTCATATTGTTTTGTTCAAAGTTTATCAAACCAAATTTGGGTTCGTCAATTTTGTTTGACTAGGTTCTCTTTCATCGATCCAAATCAAACAATGGGGCAACTTGTTGACACCAGATTTTGGTCTGATATTTCTAAAGTTAATACTTTTTAAGTAGTTTTTTTAAATAGTTCATAATACATGTTTTGCCATTTTTAATACAATTTGTTGATAATTATCCTTATTCTCAAAGTATTAGGATTTTTATCGGTTAATTCTATTTATATTATTTTGTCACATCCGTTTGAATACGTTCAAATATTTATTCATTTTTATAAAATCATTATTTCCGTTAAATTGTATTTTTTACATGTCATTGGTTATGTTCGTTACATTTTTTCATATTCATTTTTATCTATTACATTTGTTAATATTTATTTTGATATTTTGCACAGTTCAGAAATTTATTATGATATGGATAAGATTTCATACACAAATATTTTATTAATCGATGGTTTTGGCCCACGATTTTAAGATAACGGTATATTGTACTATTGGTAGTTTTCAAATTCCCTATTTAAAGAATAGTTTGTTCATTAGGTTAAAGGTGGTGAATAAGAATTTAGGGGTAATTTCCAATTTTTTAGTGTTCAAAAAGTTCTTTTTTATTGTTCATTATTTTTCCAGCAAGTCACCGGATTTTCGCCGGAATCCGGTGAGTCCAGCACCCAAAACCCCATTCATTTTTCTCCTTTTTCTGGTGAAACGAGACAACCGACAACACGACCGAAATCCCCTTATTTTTCTCTTCTTTCTAGCGAATGCCGACCCCCAAACCCACCAGCAGCGAACAACCCCAATCCGTTTCCCCTTTGCTCGAGTTCTGCCATTAACGACGAACTTTAAGCTCGTACCATAGCCAACTGAACTTATTTCCGAGCAAACCCCCGACCAAAAATACAACCAATCACACCTAAAACAACCTCCATACGACAAGATCTCTACCCACTCAACTCCATTTTTCTCTTGCCTACGTCGGAATCCGGCAAAGCTTGAGAACTCCAACTCACAAACGCCGGTAACAGCTCCAATAACGAGTTCAACTACAACAGCCAATGACACCAAACGAAACTTATTTCCCTCTCCTTTACCAGACCCAAAAATCCCCGAAGTTTGCTTGGGCATGTAGGCTAAAAGGTATGGAAGTCTAGCCAGTGCCTCAAGTACACAAGAGGGACCACGGCTCGTGGGGCCCCTCGTGGCACTTGGGCAACTCACTTTAAGTGAGGGTTATTTTGGGTATTTCCTTTTTAAGCCCTATCAAAGTGAAGTCGTTTTGTATTATTTTTATACAAATATAAGTCATTTTAAGTCAAAATACACCTAATTACTTTATATTTCCCAAAACACCCAAATATTTCCCCCAAAGTTCATCTTCTACAAAATTTCTCTCTCTAGAAAACTCCAAGGAAAAAGAAGAAGAAAGTGAAAGCTACGGTTGAAGGATCCAACTCTTCCACTCAAATTCGTAGGGTTTCTTCATCAAGGCATGGTAGTCCTTCATCCATTAACAGTTTTCATCCACGGATCCCCTCCAAACTCAATTTCTAAACTAGTGATTTTCCTAAATGTTAGGGTTTGACTTCAATCTTACAGGTTCTTTACAAAATCGTTTTTAATGGTTGATTTATGATGGATTATGATTGAATTGATGATTTATTGTTGATTTATGATGAATTTACCCTAAGAACCCGAAAAACCCCATGTTCCCCAAGTTATGCCTTTGTGATGTGGGTGAATTGATGAAGGAAGAATACTATGAGATTGTGCTTGTAGTAATTTAGTTAATTGAATCATGTTATTATCCATATGTAATGTAGTAAATCTGGATGTGTTGGATGGAATGTGATCCTTGACCCAAGAGGGGTAAAACATGAGAATTATGCATGACTGTGGACTTATTGTATATGCTTTATGAACATGATTATAATCTAATTGTTGTGTTTATTGAAAGGTCATTCTCATAAACACATAATGAACATGATGTGAAAGGTTTTATCACAATATAATGATTCTAAAGTGGAAAGACTATTCTCACCTAGTGAATGTATGAGCTATCTTATGAATTATGTTGGTTTGAGTGTTAAGACATTCTTCCATAAACATGAACTTAAGTTAAGACTTAATATGATCTTAGTAGGAATTATGCTTAGCACCGAATGGATAGTGTACATGAGATGGAAGATTTTACCTCAGTTAGTCCGGTTTCCCAAATAGGTTCCTTTTACGCTAGTTAAGTTCGGGTTTCCAAAACATATATCTCATGAGATGGAAACCTTCTTCGCCAGTTAAGTCCGGGTTTTAGTAGAAATCTCCCTATCCCATAAGTATGTGCCCACATAGGTCTTTAGCTAGTGAATCCACCTAAGCTAACAAACCTTAGTTCTACCTTAGGCAAGTAGGACACCGCTTTTCGGTGAGGGGCATGATACCGGATTCCATGTTAAGCTCACATGGTTTATGTCAGTTAAGGATTATTCCCACCATGGCAAGAATATAACAAGAACATGCATTATGAATGATGGTTACTCAATAAGCTTTACTTAGTTTGGGTAGGATTATGGGATATTATTCATGCATTGCACAAGTTTGCTTTGTGCGTACAAATGGTATGGTTCTCTTATGATGTGAGTATTTATGTAATGAACATGCTTATGACTTATGCTCTTCCATCATCTTCTAAATGATGTTTTAACTAACAAATTGCATGCATTCAACTAAAATGTCCCCTTTAAGCATGTTTTCATGATTTAATGCATGGCTATCATATTTGGTGCATTTTTGTGCTAACCCATATTTCTTCTACATTTTTCACAAAGTGTAGGGTCCGGTTCTTAAGGCAATCTCCATTTGGTTCAAGCTTGGATTCGACTATTCTCCTTGCTTGTGGTGAGTCCTCAAGATTTGAGGACAAATGTTCATTTTGAGTGTCAATTCTAGTATTTCATTTTCGAACTATGTTGTATGGGCTATGCCCCTTTATTTGAACTATTGTAATATATGGCTAATTGAGACAAGTCTAGAATTTTGCTTTCCTTAAAAAAGATATTTGGACTTAAATGTGTTTTACTCTGTATTGTTCTAATGCTTTATGTTTTGATATGCTAAGTGGCTTACATAGTGACCTTCGGGGTATTATGTGCCTTGTTACGTGTAGGGGGTACCGTTGGGTCGTGATATAGAGTTGAAGTGTATATTTATATATCACTTATTATATTGAGTTTAGAGATGAAAACGTATTTTTTAAAGCTTTACATGATTTAACTCTTGTATTTCTTTACATTCAACTTGAGTACATTGTTATCTATCGTAGTTCTTTCTTTCAGTTATCTGTTATTCAACTATATTAGATACTTGTACATTCAATGTACTGATTTCATTCGACCTGCATCTTTTAATGATGCAGGTATAGGTTATTAGGATCCTCAACAAAAGTCTGTTGAGATCACTTCATCCACTCGTTGGCTACGAGTGAGACCTCCTTGCCTTTCAGAGTACTCTAGTTTTATGAGTTGTTAGTTGTAGTTATTTTTAGGAGTCGTGGGTACTTTCCCCACACTCATCTTTATACAATAGTGGCTTCATAGATAGACAGTTTTGGAGAGTCTTTCAGTTTCAAATGTTTTATTTAAAACCTATGTTTATACTTAGTTTATTCAACAATGTTTTGAGATTTAGTAACCCGTTTTTAAACATTTCTTTCAATTTGGTGCTTATGTATGCTTGAGTTAGTCTTCTGCTTGAAGTCAGCCAGGATGAGGGTTCGCTTAGGGACCAACAATGGTTCTTGAGTGCCGGCCACGTCCAGGATGTAGGCTCGGTTCGTGACACCTAGAAGGTACACTCGTGTGCAAGATTAAATAAAACCCAAATGGACCCCCATAAGCCCGACAAGTACACATAATAGCTAAGTCTACAAGAAAGAAAAGCCTCCAAACCAAATCCAATAAGTGTACGCTAGGCCTCGAAACCATAATGATAGCTTCTAAATAGAGGTATTGACCTTGAACAAAAAATCACAAACCTCGGTTGGGAATATGGCCTCGAACCACAAACATCAACCTTAGAATGGAGATGACGGTCTCGAACCGTGAACATCGGCCTTGAACCGGAAATTATCATAGTGTCCAGCCCAGCTAGCAAGAGTGACAAAAGGTCCTATAGACTCCGGAGAGGATTTCATTATCAATACTAAGTAATCATGGAACGACATCCACCCACCAGCATCCATGGAACACTCCAAGCCTAGAACAACCCAATCTCAAGTCTTCACAAGATGTAACCCCTCTAAAAACTCGTCGGAGTCACAGAGATAGAGAGAGAAAAAAAATGTTCATAAGGCTGTGCAAATGCGAAAACTAAGGCTCATACTATCAGACCCAAGTTTTCTATGCCATTCGATAAGGACCTAGTCTATCCAATGACGTTAGAGGCAAACAAAGTCACAAGCCTCACGAATCTAAGGTAACACTAGTCTATCCTATACTTAGGGTGGACATGCTCCAGGAACAAGTAGTAAAACAAGTAATTTAGATAACATGCAACACACATATAAAATCCCCAACTAATATGGTACTACTCTTGAAACCGTGGTGAAACATCTTAGATCATGGTTTCTAAAAACAAAAGCAAGAATAACTAGATACCCAACCCAGTTCACACTAATCATCATAAATTTACATATTCATGCTCAATCTAATGAGACATGAAGCCGTAGCCTACCTGTACACCGATTGCATACATTCCAAATCACAAGGCTAGAGCTTTTTTCTTTCGAACAACCTCTAAACGCCGCCACACTATCAAGAATAGGATCACAACATCAACACAATTGTAGAGACACTAAAATCACATAAAATTGAGTAGACAAATTTTAGAGTTAAACGGGAATTATGGTATCCGTTATCAAATTCAAAGAATTCACTTTATCAAGAGGTCCTAAGCTACCCCCCAAACTTGTGTTCCGTAATTGAACATGATCTAAGACTCATCACAGCCGAAACAACTACCAAGCAATTTGATAAGATAACCAATTCAAGGAACCTATGAAACTCACAATACCACACTCCAAACGGAGACTCTTAAACAACTCTCGATCACAAATCCAAGTAGCCATGCTCCCAACGATCACACAGGACTTCAAGTCACTCAAGTCAGAGTTTAAAAGAGGGAGAAATCGCCAAAATATTATTCAAAAACTATTGAAATTTGTGCATAAGTTTCATATTAAATGCTCCCAACCTTCAGTGACTACTAATGTCACATAAGCAACATGCCTCACCTTTGTGAGCTCTTGGCCGAAAAATCGAGCCTCACTTAAGCCAACATAGTCCGCACAAGTGAGCTCTGCTAGAGCGAGCCTAGGGTCGCTTCAACGACAACCACCTAATTGTCTAGCCTTGCTTAGGTAGAGCCCTAGTCACCTAAGTAGCATTTTGTTAAGAAAACCCAGTGGCACAAAAGCGGCCATACAAACATCAGGCACCAGAGTATTTCAGCAAAGTCTCTCGGGCAATGCCCAGGGGCTCGGGATTTGTTTGGAACCCTGTGGAACAAACGAGATATGAAAACCAATCGAAAACAACATTCCAAACACAACAAAGCAATCTAAACTTCTATACGAGATTTTATTGACAAAATTTTGGTCATACACAAAACTCTATATAACCCAAAATCCACAAGGCAGCTCAGAATTTTCTTGGAAGCCCTAATAATGCTCAAATTACCCTCAAAACAAGTTTACAGGATAAGCTGTCGTTATCAATAGAAAATTACCCAACTAAGAGTTAGGGTTGAATCCTAAAGGAAAAATAAAAACAAGTTTGAACCTAGACTTATGAGTACACGATTATCAATATCAAGAGTGAATTTGGTAATCAAATTAAGGCTTTGGGAAAAGACGGCATCAAGCCAGGGAGATATGAAAATCGGGGAAATTTGGAATTCAATCAACACTTAATGATCTATTGCAATTTAACACATGCTCATTCCATCATCAGTAGGCTAGATAATCATCAATCAACCATAATCTGTAACACTCCGTAAATATGTAGAAGTAACTAGAGCTAAAATAAAAGGGTTAAGAGTGTAGGAAGAGGGCAAGGGCCTAAACTACGTAAGAAAAATGAAGGAAAATAATTTTTCCCCTTGGGCCACTCCGTGAGGGGAAACACTATTGCCCAAGTCCCTTGGCAATTAGCCAAGTGAACGTCCCTCACCTAGTGGGCAGCTCCCCTTGGCCTAGCTACTGGAAAATTAGGTGAGCTAGGTCGGGGATCGCCAACCCAATTGGCGCATCGCCCAAAGACCCTCCCCGTCGCCTAGAGGCCTGCCTCCTTGGGGAGGCATTTTGGAAATTTAGGTGAGCTAATGGACCATTAGGCGTGTCGCCTAGTGCCCTTGGTGAGCTAAGTGGTGCAAGTTGGCGAGCTAAAGCGTGCTAGTAGGCTGATTTTAAATTCAAGTCTACGGGTCTTTAGTTATTCTTCCTAAATTAATTCTACAATGATTTACTATTTTCCTAGTAAGTATATAAGCTTTTTAGACTCAAATTTCCCCAATTAAGTCACTTTTAACTTCATATTTCTCAAAATATTTCTCTCTAAAACTCCAAGAAGAAGAGGAGTAGAATTGGAGCTAGGGTTTGGAGAATTCAAGGCTTCTTCCTCAAGTTCTTTGAAGATTCATTATCAAGGTATGGTGGCTTTTCTTCTATGAGTAGTTTTCACCCATAGAGTCCCTTCAAAACTTGATTTCAAAGCTTTCAATTTCCCCAAAAGCTAGGGTTTCACTCTAATTCATGGGTTCCTTTCTAAAACGTCTCCAATGGTTGATTTATGATGGATTATGATTTCATTGATGATTAATTGTTGATCTATGATGAAATCCCCCCAAGAACCCATGTTTCCCCATATTGCTAAATTGTGATTTCATGATATGGGTTGATTGATTATATAAGCATGTGAATAGATTATGTCTATATTTATTGAGTTTATTGAATCATGATATTCTCCATATCTAATGTAGTAATTCTAGATGTTTGGGTTGAATTTGATTCATGGTCCTTGAAGGGAAAATTATGAGGGTTTGTACATGGTTATGAGAAATGTGTATGAGCTTATGATTCACTTAGAAAGTGAAGATCCCATGACTATGGTGGAATTGTGGTATTTTTGAAAGATCATTCTCCCCATACCCCTATACATGATTATGCATGAAATGTCTATAACTATGATAATCTTGTTGTGTTGATTGAAAGGCTATTACAATGAACATGATGTGAAAGGTTTACTTACGTATTAATGATTCTAAAGGTTGAAAGGCTATTCTCACCTGTTAAATCAATGAGCTGTCATGATACCATATTGGTTTGAGTGCTAGGGCATTCTTTCATGAACATGAACCTAAGTTAAGACATAACATGAACATTAAAAAGAACTATTCTTAGCACCGAGTGGATATGAATATGAGATGAAAACGTTTACTTTAGTTAGTCCGGCTTCCCGATGGGTTCCTTTTACGCCAGTCAGTCCGGGTTCCCAAAATAATTATCTCATGAGATGGAAACCTTTAACCTCAGTTAGTCCGAGTTTCTAGTAGCAATCTCCTTATCCCATAACTATGTGCCCACATAGGTCTTTAGCTAGTGGATCTACCTAAGCTAACAAACTAGTTCTACCTTAGGCAAGTAGGACACCTCTTTTTGGTATGGGGGCATGACACCAAATTCCATATAGCTCACATGGTTTATGTCGGTTAAGGCTATTTCCCTACATGACAAGAATATCAATTCTGAACATGAACATGAACTATACTTATGACTTCTCAATGAACTCTACTTAGTGTGAGTGAGGTTATGGTACTTCACTTATGTATTGCACAAGTAGACTTTGAAATGGGTTATGGTGTGGTTTTCTTATGCTATGAAGATATATGAATTTATGCATGTATGATATGGATTGTTGCTAAGAGTGACTTTACTTGCTACAAACTATGAACATTAATATTTACTTGTCTATAAGTGTTGGATACGAATGAGGTCAAGGTATGATATGCATGATTATGATGGCCTAAAAGTTGTACTTAGTATTAGATAGGATTATGGGATCTTGTCTATGCCTTGCACAAGTATAGCCTATGGTTGCTTATAAAATGGTTTGACTTATGTATTTACACTAAGTGCATGATGACTCCTCAAGTTGATAAAGTGCATGGTTTCAACTAAATTGTTCCTTTTAGCATGTTTTAAGGATTTTAATGATGGCTTCCATACTTGGTGCAATTTTGTACTAACCCATATTTTCTACATTTTTTTATAAGTGTAGGGCCCGGTTGTTGAGGTGTGCTTTCTTCTTGATCAAAAGTTTGGATTGGATATTCTCCACGCTTTCAGTGAGTCCTCATGTTTCGAGGATGAAAGTAGTTATTTCTAGTTTCTTCTTACATTTTCTTTTAAGACTATGTTGTAAAGGGTTGTGACCCTTATTGATACTCGATTGTATTAGATGGTGAATGAGACAATGTCTAGACTTCTATCTTGATTTTATTAAAAGACTTCGATTGTAAAAGTTTTAATTCTGCATCATTTCTATAACTTATGTTGATGATATGCTAAGGGTTTGTATGAGACCCCTTCATGGTCGAGTACACTGTGTTACATCTAGGGGGTACCCCTGGCCCATGACAAACTTGGTAATCATAGCACAATGTATTGAATGATTCTAGGATGATTTCTCATAAACCACGTCTAGTAGAGTCTTGTTCATGAGTGTGAAACATGCCACATTTATGAATAAGAGGCTATAAGATGTTTAGTAAATTTCACTTCTTTCATTACTCTTTAGTCATGCCTTAGAGTTTTAACGCTATGAAGTCGTTTTCCTAACCTTTCTCTTGTGTCTTTAGGATATGAATACAAAAAGGGGGAACGCGAGAAGGATGGAAGAGGAGAATGTGAATGAGGGAGTTCCTCCCCAAGGTCCCCAAGATCTTCAAGTTCCTAGAGCTCCTATTGATGTGGGGGCTATGACAAATGTGGAAATAAGGCCGGCTCTCCAAATATTGACCCAGGCCGTGATGGCCAAAGTCAATAGGGATACTAGGACTCATGGAAACCCCAATGTGAGTACGACCGCTTCAAGGATAAGGGATTTTACTGGAATGCATCCTCCCGAATTCCATGTCCCCAAGGTGGAAGAAGATCCACACGGGTTTTTTGATGAAGTTTACAAAGTGCTTGATGCTATGGGAATGTCTCCACAAGAGAAGGCGAAATTAGTCGCCTACCAATTGAAGGATATGGCTCAAGTATGGTATGAGCAATGGAAAGGTGAGAGACCCGTATGAGCGGGCCCATTAGATTGGGAATTGTTTATATCTGTCTTTATTGATAGATTCTTTCCCCTAGATTTGAGGGAACAAAAAATGTAAGAGTTCATAAATCTTCGACAAGGGAGTTTGAGTGTGAAAGAGTATGCCATTAAATTCACTCAATTGTCCAAGTATGCTCCAATCTTAGTGGCAGATTTAAGGGCTAAGATGAACAAATTTGTGATGGGGGTATCCGGCTTGGTAGTCAATGAATGTCGCGCGGAAATGCTTATCCCAAGTATGAATATTTCACGTCTCATGGTCCATGTTGAACAAATTATGGAACAAAAGCTCAAGCAAGTAAATCGGGAAGTAAAAAGAGCAAGGACCGATGATGGGAATTCTTCCAAAGGTATGTTTGAGGGTCAAGGGAGACCAAGGTTCAACAGAAGGTTCTCTAACCAAGGCACCTCTAGTGCTCCAAGGGTCAATAAAGAAAGGATGTTTAACCCTAAGCCTCAAGGAGGCTATAGTGGTGGATCTTCTATGGTGAGGCCTACTTGTTCCAAGTGCGGCAAGAAACAGGATGGTAAGTTCCACGGATGGTTGCTATAGTTGTGGGAAGAGCGGTCATATGATGAGAGATTGTCGCATGTTCAATAATCAAGGAAGAGAGGGAAAACAAGTCCCTCCTANAATGCTTATCCCAAGTATGAATATTTAACGTCTCATGGTCCATGTTGAACAAATTAAGGAACAAAAGCTCAAGCAAGTAAATCGGGAAGTAAAAAGAGCAAGGACCGATGATGGGAATTCTTCCAAAGGTATGTTTGAGGGTCAAGGGAGACCAAGGTTCAACAGAAGGTTCTTTAACCAAGGCAGCTCTAGTGCTCCAAGGGTCAATAAAGAAATGATGTTTAACCCTAAGCCTCAAGGAGGCAATAGTGGTGGGTCTTCTATGGTGAGGCCTACTTGTTCCAAGTGCGGCAAGAAACAAGATGGTAAGTTCCACGGATGGTTGCTATAGTTGTGGGAAGAACGGTCATATGATGAGAGATTGTCGCATGTTCAATAATTAAGGAAGAGAGGGAAAGCAAGTCCCTCCTAGCGGTTCAAATTCTAATCCTCCCAATAAAAATTGCTTCTATGCTCTTCAATCCCGAGGTGACTAAGAGAGCTCCCCGGATGTAGTGATGGGTATGTTACAAGTATTTTCTAGTGATCTATATGCAATGTTAGATCCCGGTGCCACTTTGTCCTTTGTGACACCTCTTCTAGCCATGAAATTTGAAATACTCTCCGAAGTGTTAATAGAGACTTTTTTGGTTTATACCCTGGTTGGTGACTCGGTAGTGGCAAAAAGAGTTTATAGGAGTTGTCCTATTTCTTTCTCCCATAAAGTTACCTTGGTGGATTTGAAGAAGTTAGACATGTTAGATTTTGATGTGATTTTGGGTATGGATTGGTTGCATGCATGTTATGCCTATATTGATTGTAGGACTCGGGTAGTTAAGTTCCAATTTCCAAATGAGTCTATTTTAGAGTGGAGGGGGGGAAATTCTATCCCTAGAGGTCAATTTGTCTCTTGCCTCAAAGCTAGGAAGATGATCTCCAAAGGGTGTAGTTACCATCTTGTTAAGGTTATGGATGTGGAGTCCAAAACCCCTTCTCTAGAGTCCGTTCCGGTAGTTAAGGAGTTTTTGGAAGTTTTATCCGACAATTTACCTGATATTCCTCCTGAATGGGAAAAGACTTCAACATTGATCTTTTACCAGATACGCAACCTATCTCCATTTCTCCTTATAGAATGGCTCCAACCGAGTTGAAAGAGTTGAAGGAGCAACTAAAGGATTTTGTTAGACAAAGGCTTTATTTAACCGAGTATCTCTCCATGGGGTGCTCTGGTATTGTTTGTTAGAAAGAAGGATGGGTCTCTTAGAATGTGCATCGACTATCTCCAACTAAACAAAGTGACCATAAAGAATAAGTATCCCCTTCCAAGAATTGATGACTTGTTTGATCAACTCCAAGGGACTAACTATTTCTCCAAAATAGATTTTCATTTAGGTTAGCATAAACTAAGGGTAAGAGGGGTTGACATTCTCAAGACGACCTTTGGGACCCATTACAGTCACTAAGAATTTGTGGTTATGTCATTTGGGGTTGACAAATGCCCCGGCGGCATTTATGGACCTAATGAATAGAGTGTTTAGATACTTCCTTGATATGTTTGTGATCGTGTTTATTGATGATATTTTGATCTATTCAAGGAGTGAAAATGAACCTATGTATCATTTGAGAATTGTATTGCAACTCTTAAGACCACCAATTATATGCGAAGTTTAGTAAATGCGAGTTTTGGCTAAGGTCCGTAGCCTTCCTTGGTCATATTGTGTCGAGCAAGGGTATTGAGGTAGATCCTAAGAAGACGGATGTGGTCAAAAGTTGGCCTAGACCTCTAACTCTTACCGATATTAAAAGGTTTTTGGGTTTGATCGATTACTATAGGAGATTTGTTGAGGGTTTTTCCTCCATTCCTTTCCCGTTGACGACTTTGACTCAAAAGAAAGCTAAGTTTGTGTGGACGGAGGTTTGTGAGAAAAGATTCTAAGATTTGAAAGATAGACTTACTTCCGCTCCAGTGTTGACCTTATCGGAGGGTACCAATGGCTTTGTCGTGTATTGTGATGCCTCTCGAGTGGGGTTGGGATGCATCCTTATGCAACATGGTAAAGTGATAGCCTATGCTTCAAGGAAACTCAAGATCCATGACAAGAATTATCCAACCCATGACCTCGAATTAGTGGCTGTAGTAGTTGCCTTGAAAATATAAAGGCATTATCTATATGGGGTGCCTGTTGATGTGTTCACCGATCACAAGAGTCTTCAATATGTGTTTAGTCAAAACGACTTGAATCTCCGACAAAGAAGGTGGTTAGAACTTTTGAAGGATTATGACATGAGTGTCCTTTACCACCCCGGCAAAGCCAATGTAGTTGTGGATCCCCTTAGTCGATTGTCCATGGGTAGTGTGGTCCATGTAGAGGATGAGAAGAAGGAGTTAGTTCGTGATGTGCATAGGTTGGCCCGGTTACGTGTTCAACTAGTGGATTCCTCCAAGGGTGGTGTCACGGTCCATAATGGTTCCGAATCATCCTTTGTGATGGATGTTAAGTTCAAGCACCTTGATCTGGTATTAGTTGAGTTGAAAGAATCGGTACTCAACAAGTTCGTTGAGGCTTTCTCCCAAGGGGTAGATGGGGTGCTTATATACTAAGGTCGGTTATGTGTTCCGGATGTTGATGGATTAAGAAATCAAATCCTAGAGGAAGCTTATGGTTCGCGGTATTCTATTCATCCGGGAGACACCAAGATGTACCATGATCTACGGGAAGTCTATAGGTGGAATGGTACGAAGAATGATATAGAGGTTTTGTAGCCAAGTGTCTGAATTGTCAACAAGTTAAGGCCGAACACCAAAGGCCGGGAGGCTTGTCTCAAGATATAGATATTCCCACTTGGAAGTGAGAGGATGTGAATATGGATTTTATAGTGGGTTTGCCTCGTACTCGAAGGCAACATGATTCTATTTGGGTCATTGTTGATAAAATGACTAAATCAACCCATATTATTCCCGTCAAGGTTTTCTTTTTGGCCTATGCCAAATTGTATATCAAAGAGATAGTAAAGTTGCATGGGGTTCCTTTATCTATTATTTCGTATCGGGGTACTCAATTTACTTCAAACTTTTGGAAGGCATTCCAAAAAGGGCTTGGTACTACGGTTAAGTGTTATCCCTCGGAAATTAGTAAGTTGAACTAGAGAGTTCTAGGGCTTTTCGTAAGAGTTTTGAAGTGTGGTATGAGGATTAAAATCACAAGAAATGATTCCCGTACTTAGAATAGCGTTTTAAGGGTTAGGGCGTCAAGGTACGACCCCCCAAGGACCACCCAAGGGGTCCTTGAGGAGGACCCTCAAAACATCCCCAAATTGCAGGCCACCTACTCTTGGCCACCTACTAGCCGTAGGTGGACCCACGCCCCGTAGGTGGGGGTCGTGGGTCAAGACCTGCATTTTCAGCCTTTGAACCAGCACCTACGGAGGTGCAGTACGCCCCGTCACTCCACCCACGATCCGTAGGTGGTGGAGTCGTAGGTGGGGGCAAAGTTTATGTTTTTAGTTTTGTGTTAGGGGTTTTGGGGGTTAATTTAGTAATTAATTAGAGGTTAAGGTAGTCGGTTAGTTAGTTATTTAACCACCTATAAATACTTAATAGGCCCTAAACTAAATCATTAAACTCATTCATCTAAGACCCCAAATACTCTCAAAAAACAACTCTCTCTCAAGAAGAAGAAGAAGAAGAAGAAGAAGAAGAAGAAGGAGAACAAGAAGAAGAAGAAGAAGAAGAAGAAGAAGAAGAAGAAGAAGAAGAATAAGAAGTAAGGTATGTTAGCTTATTCATCTATGGGTTCTTCCACCCATAGAACCCATAGATCCCCCTTAGTTTCCCCCAATTGTGAAGTCAAAAACCCAATTCTAGCTAGGGTTCTTCTTACATTGTGGGTAAGGTTTTGGTATGATTCCAATCTAGTGGATAATACCTAATTATGATTGTATTAGAATTGAATTATGATTATATGATGAATTTATGTGATTTCTATGGTAAACCCTAGTCAAAATTGATGAATGTGATATTTGTGGGTTTATGCAATTAAAGGTGAAATTGAAGGTTCATAGGTGATTTGTCTAAATCAATGTCATGTGTAGTAATTGTTCAAAGTTAGGAACATATAATCATGAATTGAACTAGATTCTATTGTATATGATGAATCTTGACATGTAACGTTTACTTTGAACCTTTATGATTAATTGTGACTAGAATCACCTAGTAATGAAAGATGTGATCAAAATACCTTACAACCTAGGTATAAAGAAGAGATTTAGAAAGAACCCTGAGGGTAAGGATTCTGATCATAATAGTTAAGTCTTTAGAGTGAAGCTAATGTGATTACTATTGATGCTAAGGCTTTGAGAGTAAAGTCTAAATGAGAAGACAAGTCTAATAGGTAGAATTGTGGTGAAAGTCCTATACTCACCTAACCTACCCTATAAATGCTTGATAGATGAAAGTGATAGAATCACTTGAGCATGGGTTGATTTTCAAGGACATCCTGCCATGAGAGATGAGTGTTAAGCAAGGCTTAACAAGTAAACCTTGGGGTATATGCTTGTCTCCAAATGTATATTGAAAATGAGATGGAGTGTCACACAAGATAGGGTCCGAGTTCCAAGTAGAAAGGAGAACCACACCTAGTTGATGTGAGGACTCTCCAAGTAAAAAGGGGGAACTCTTACATAGTAGAGTGTAGGTTTTCCCAAAGTTAGGTCTTATGAGATGGGAGCTGTCACATAGTTGAGTTAAGGTTTCTAGTAACAATCTCCATATCCAATGAACTAAGACATGCTTAAAGAAGCATCTCATAGTGTTCTAAAGCATAATTGAACTAAGACTTACTTAGTGAAGTACCTCATAGTGTTCAAGAGTATAAGTGGACTTAGACATGCTTAAGGTAGTAGCTCATAGGGTCCATGCTAGTAATGAACTTAGACATGCTTAAGGTAATATCTCATAGGGTTCAATCTACTAAAGAACTAAGATGTGCTTAAAAGAGTACCTCATAGTGTTCTAAAAGTTAAAGAGAGGAACTAGGTTACAAACCAAGAAGTGTTAGTATGAGGACCTAAAGGTAGTACTTATCTTGAATAGTATTATGGGGTGCTATGCATGCATTGAACAAGTATGACTTAGGGTTATTATAGAGAAGTCTTGAGATAGGATTGTGCTATAGTTTCCCTCCTAGCTATAATTGATTAAAGGTGAGAGATTCCCTTATTTATGAGGGTTAAGTTAATAATCAGGCCAAATGAGGGTGGTTATGACTAAGATGACTTCAAGGTTATGCTTAGTGTAAAGGGTAGTATGGGATGCCTTTCATGCATTGCACAAGTGTGCTTTGAGGTTACTTAGAAGTATGATGCCCTTATGGCATAGAAAAGTTTAGACACTTGACCATGTATATAGACTATGATTAAGATGACCAAAAAGGGATACTAAGCTTGAGTGGTATTATGGGATGCTATTCTTGCTTTGCACATGTATACTTTTGAGGTTACTTGACAATGGTTCTATTATGGTATAGGTGACTAAGAGTCAATTCTGCTCATTATGATTATGACTTATCTCCTATGCTCATTAACTATGTCTTATGTTGACTTATGATTATATGATTCTTATGTTGGAGATTATGCTATGACTATGTTATTATCTCTTATGCTTATGTCTTATGTTGACAAACCATTTTGAGATTCTCTTATGTTGTTGTGCTAGCTTTCATACTTGGTACATTTTGTTCTAGCGCATACTTTGCCTACATTCTAATCAAATGTAGGGTTTTGGAGATTGAGTTCCTTTGAAGGCTAGGTTACTAAGGAGCAAGAAGGGTTGAAGATCTTGGTGAGTCCTCATAGCTTCAAGGACAAAATCCACCTTTCCTTTATGTCTTTTATTTTCATGTTGAGACTATGTATGGGATATGTCCCAAGAGTTTTATTCTAAAGTTGTACTAGTTGGTTTGAGACAAAGTATAGAAGACTTCCACTTGCTTTTACAAAGATTTTGATTGTGAACAAGAGTTTCAAATTTTCCCATATTTTTCTATTATCTTATGTTCGGCTATGCTAAGGGCTTTTATGAGACCACTTTGGGGTCAAGTACGCCATGTTACTTCTAGAGGGTACCCATGGGTCATAAAAAACTTGGTAATCAAAGCACAAGATTCAGAATGGTTCTAGGATTGTCTATAACGACTCGGAAAATGAATAGGTGAAACTAGAGCCTAACGAGTTTGTCTTTGAGTTGATGTGAGGCTTGAGGTTGTAAAATGATGTTCTAAGCTATGGTTGAGGGGTTTAGGGGTTAAACGTCAAGGTACGACCCCCCAAAGGCCAACCAAGGGTCCTTGAGTGGGACCATAAAGCCTAACCCCCAACACCCCAAGAAACCAAAAACTGCTCAAAATATCATGACCTACGAATGGGGATCTACGCCCCGTAGGTCTATCCACACCCCGTGGATGGCCTCCGTAGGTCAAGGCCCAAAATTTCATGTTGCAACCCCAAACTACGGACCTACAGGACAGGGCGTCACCCCACCTACGATCCGTAGGTCATGGGGCGTAGGTCATGACTGTGTTGCTGTCCAATTCGGCCAAGTGGAGGGACAAGGTGGTAAATTCCTAATTAAGTTAGTTTAGTTGGGGGACGGTTATTATTGGCTTATTAATGTATTTTAAGGGTTTTTAAAGTATTAAAACACCTTTTCTAATTCATTCTTCCAAAACACAAATTAGAACCCACCTCTCCACTCAAAAGTTCTCTCTCTAGAAACCTCCATTGGAGGTGAAGGATTCAGCTTTCAAGCTCAATACCTCACCATTCTCACTCAAGTTTTGTGGAATTCTTCCCTAAAAGGTATGGTAGTCTTCATCCTTGACTTAGTTTCTTTCAAGGAGCCAATTTCAAAGATGATTTCAAGTCTCCAAAGTTCCCCAAAAACCCTAGTTTCAATATATGTATGGGTTCAATTCCAAAACGTTTTCAAAATGTTTTTGTTTTATTTAAAAAAGAGAAACGACAGATTTTTAAGAGTCGCCACTTCATTTTTAAATAAAAATTAAGAAAACTAAATTTTTCAAAAGATTAAAACAAAATCTTATGAAAATATTAAAAGGGGTTCAGGGTTCATATTAGCATTTAGGGAAGGGTTTGAAAGCACCCGAAATTCCTGCTAACACGGGGTTATCCGGTAATTAACTATTTGGCTAAACAATTTTAAGAAAATAGGCATACTTGAATAAATAGAGTAAGTAAAAATAATTACTTAATTTTAAATAATTAATTTAAAATGGTTATATTTTGGGGCATTGATTAGGAAGAACCTTATATTAAATAAACACATAAAAAAATAGCAAATAAATAAAGAAGTAGAGAAAGATTTGGGCCCAAGTCTGGTTCTCTGTCCCGTGGGCCAATACATAGGCCTATTTTCTGCTTTGAGCCTTTGGCTCTGTGACACCCTGTGGTTCTTTCACATAATATGTGTATCATTGCATGAGTGTATGAGGCTTATATGACTTGGTGTATCATTTCAGGAGAATAAGGTTGCAAAGGTGAGGTAAAAAAACCAAAGAATCACACTAATGTTATGGGTCAGGGATGTCCTTAAACAAGTTCAAGTTAAAGAGTGTCTATTCTAACACCCCGTCGTTCGGAACGTTTAAGTTAACCGGTACCTTTGGGGATAAGACAAAAAGTGTCTTATATGCTAATAAGGATGTTTTATAAGGTGATATAGTCACCCAACGATAGTAAGTTAAGTTTTGAAGTCAAGCAAGTTGGGAAATAAAAGTTGACAAAGGTTAGAGTAAGTTTCTTTGATAAACCTTCTGAAATTTGGGTTAAATGTCTTGGAGCTTTTCTTCCAATTTATAAAGCTTTAGAATAACCCCAATATATAAAAACAAAGGTCTACGAGTTTACTTTCCAACTCACTAAACCATTTGTCCATATGACTTCAAAATTGAGAGATATTCAGATTTTAGTGAGACTGCACAAGCAGGCACGTAAAGGTGGGCCCCTAGCTCCTATGTCGGTTTAGCTTTATAAGATCTGATTTCCCCTTTGATTTATCTCATTTTTTCAACCAAAATAAGAAGAAAACAATCCTAAATCCTCTCTAACGGTTCCCCTATCATCCAAGTAAATATCTACAAGATTTTAATTTGGTTTCACCCTCGAAACGTTCATAGAGATTGTGTTACTTCTTTCCTCCTCGTTGGCTGTGATTTGAAGGATTCTTCATGGTGAAGGAGTGTCTTTTTTTATGTGGTGTTTCTGTTGTTTGGAGGTAATAATTCTCACCCTTCATTTTATTGAGTGATTCCATGTTATAGTTATGCTATATAAGCAAGAACGCGAATAGACGGCTGGAAAAATTGTATTTGGATAGTTACGTGAAGTTGGGCTATTTTGAAGTATTTTTCTCATATTGTTGTAGCTGGAATTTTTGGAAATGCTTTGTATGTGTGTGGTTCTTGTTGATATGAGTCTAGAAGAGAAGAAGAAGAAGTATAGATGGGTATTTAATTGTAAGATAAATTAGTACAACGTTGGTTCTATTATTACATTGCATTTTTCAAATTGTTTCTTTTTGGTTCAACGTCTTGTGTTTAAGGAGACTGTTTGTTATTTAAAAGATATGTTAAAGTACTGCAAGCTCCATCAAGTCTAAGTGAAGGTTTTACCTTTTAACCTCTTATTGCTTATGAAAAGAAAGACATGACTCTAAATGTAATTATTAGATGAGCGTATAGGATGATGATTGGAAGCGGTGAGTTCAAGTTATTATGGTTATATTGAACAATTATAGGACTGTATTACATATATATTTTTATGGATTTAATAGTTTGAAGACTCACGGTTATGATTAGGTTATGGTTATTTTGGGGTTGGAAAATAGGGGTGTGGCGATACGCCGTGTTTTTATTGTTGTGCAGGCATACTCTATTTGGTTGTTGTTGACTATTGCGTAGGCCTCCACTTGTTAATAGCTGCTGCAAAAATGTATGTTATGTCATTAATTTGGGGTTGTAATTTGGAGAAGAAAAGGTAATGAAGCATACATTTAAAATGGTCTGGCAAGCTAATCACTATGCTAGTGAGCTCTAAATTGCTATTTTGACCCTGGCGTGTTAATATTCTTTCTGTAATGGTTGTGTGACATGATTTTATGTAGACTACATACTGTAAGGAAGGGGTACAATCCATATTGATACAACAAGACCCAAAATTGAGGTATGTTAAGGCAAAGCACTGTACTTCCTTTGAGCACAAATTTTTGTATCCTAAATCGTCAAATATTGTTTTACTACTCTATTACTAGAAAGACCTTTGTGAAAGGCATTGATATTGCAACTGGCATATTTTTGTGACTTCATTATGTTGCTATTCTAGTCGTTCGGTTAGATAGGGTATTTTGCGTCTTTATGTCATTTTGTTGATTCTCTTAACTATAGGTCCATGTGTACAAATTCTTATTCTTCTTTACGTGTAGTAACTTAAAAAGATTAGGGATGAACAATAAGAATTTGAAATCAGTCTTTCTTCCTCGCTAATTTATATTTTTGAAAACTTTAAAATAAAATGTCGATCTGCAAAACTCTTAATATAAATCGTAGGTTTAAACTACTAAAGTATGAGTTTTTTTGAAATACTTTCTTTTACAAACTACTAAGGAACCATAAATAGATACTAAGTGAATAACTTTAAGCTCTTTATGAACATCCTCAAGTTTAAATGCCTTTCTAAATCCAAGTTTAGTGTTTCAATTTAATCTACAAGTATATAAGTTTCATGAGATATTTACATGTGATACAAAAGTGATTACGAGATTATGAGGACAAAGGTACCAACGAGCCAAGATTGGCAACATGATTCAGGTAACAAATGCATTACGAATCCATGACATTACATGCTATGCATTATTCTTCCATGCTATAATCAAAAGGTATGGTGCCTATTGCCAATATTTATATGTATGAGACATAGGTGGCCACAAGTTGGTGAATATGATCCCGGTTCGCTACCGAAAGGCACCACCATTGCTAGTACTTGGTTGGGTATGACATGCATTTGCATCTATATATATATTTATTCACGACATACGATTATGCGAGAATACCTTACTTATTTAATTTATTTAAAGTTTGATGATGTCAGCCATGGCGGCTACCAGAGTTTCGGTTTCTGGTGGTATCTTTATTACCCTTTTTACAACAATTATTTATCATTCTATTCTATGCCTTACATACCAATACATTTTTATTCATACTAACGTCCCATTGCCTGGGGACGCTGCATTTTTGTTTCGTGCGTGCAGGTCCAGGTAGGGATTCTGATTGACCCCTCTGCTAGGATTCGCGGTTCAGTTGTGAGTTGGTAAGCTCCACCTCTTTATGGAGCTTTCATAGGATGTTACTTTTATTGTACATTTTGGGTATAATCGGGGCCTTGTCCCAAGCGGTGCTTATGTCACTCTTAGAGGCTATTGTGGAAACGATTTGTTAGGTTTCTTTCTACAACTTCTAGTCTCCAGCCCCATAGGCTTGGCATATATATATATATATATATGTATGTATGTATGTATATCTTCATTTGCAGTCTTTTCGGCTAGCTAGTACTTTATTTTCTTTGGCTTGTCTACCTTCGTCTATATGACTTGGCGATATTCAGGTGATGACCTTAAGGGTCCAGTCGTAGTATTTTAGATGTTATGTTACCCAACCTTCTAGGTTCAGAGTTGAGTCGGTATAGTTCAGTGTCTAACTCGATCGCATAAGGTGTCTAGTGCCAGTCACGCCTCCTCAAATTTGGGGTGTGAGAAACTTGGTATCAGAGCAGGTCATGTCCCAGGGAGTTCACAAGCCGTGTCTTGTAGATTCTTGTCTATATGTATGTTGTACACCACACTTATAATTAAGAGGCGATAGGGCATTTAGGATTGGTTACATTTCTTTCAATTTATAGATCGTGCTATAGAGCTGATTTATAAGTACGTATGAAATTTAAATTGTGCTTTGATTTTCTTTTATGCTCAAGAGGAATTATCTAGGCTTTATATTAGAGATTATTGATCGTCAGAATTTGTAGACATGATATAGCGAGATGCTCGACTTTTTTATCGATATGGGCATGGATTTGTGGAAGCCTTGTTATGCCAATGTCGACTACCAAGAGAAGACTGTTAAATTTCTGTTCCCAGTTTCGATTTCAAGACTTAGAGTTTGACGTAAAAGATTGTGTTTTCTAGAAAGTATTGCCTAGAAAGGGTATCATGTGATTCTTCAAGAACGAGAAGTCGAGTAAAGTCAAGTCCAAGGTATATAGGGCCATATAAGATTATTTTGCGTATTGGTAGGGTGGCGTACGAGCTTGATATGCCTTCAGAATCTAAAGCGGTCCATCTAGTGTTTCATGTATCTATGTGGTAGAAGTGCATTGGAAATGCTTCATGGATTATGCGCGTTGAGTATATTCATGTCTCTAAGGACTTGTCATATGCTGAGGTGTTAGTGTCTATGTTTGATTGGCATGTAAGAAATATTTCGACTAAAGAAGTGGTTTTTGTGAAAGTGTTACGGTGGAATAACAATATTGAGGAAATAACTTGAGAAGCTGAAGAGGAAAAAAGAAAGAAGTACCCCTAACTATTGACGACTTAAGCTGAGTTGTGTATTAATATTTGACAAGCATTCTTGTACACAAACTTAATTGGATTTTAAATACCTCAAAAATGTTGTTTATATGGCTTGTCGTGAGCTAGATATATGAAGCCTTGTAATTAGATTTTCTGAACTGGATTTAAGATTTGCAGATGTAACAAATATAGCCTTGCTAATAGCATAGTAGCAAAGAATACAACCAAGAGATTGTTTGAATCCATTTGCGGACGAATGTTCTTAAGTAGGGGAGAATGTGAGACCTCGTGGTTCTTTCACATAATATGTGTATCATTGCATGAGTGTATGAGCCATATATGACTTGGTGTATCATTTCAGGAGAATAAGATTGCAAAGGGGAGGTAAAAAACCAAAGAATTAGACTAACGTTATGGATCAAGGATGTCCTTAAACAAGTTCGAGTTAAAGAATGTCTATTCTAACACCCCGCGTGTTCAAAACGTTTAAGTTAACCAGTACCTTTGGGGATAAGACAAAGAGTGTCTTGTATGCTAATAAGGATGTTTTATAAGGTGATATAGTCACCCAATGATCGTAAGTTAAGTTTTGAAGTCAAGCACGTTGGGAAATAAAAGTTTACAAAGGTTAGAGTAAATTTCTTTGATAAACCTTATGAAATTTTGGTTAAATGTCTCGGAGCTTTTCTCCCAATATATAAAGCTTTAGAAGAACCCCAATATATGAAATCGAAGGTCTACGAGTCTACTTTCCAACGCACTAAACCATTTGTCCATACGACTTCAGAATTGAGAGATATTCAGATTTTAGCGAGGCTGCACAAGAAGGCACGTGAGGCGGGCCCCTAGCTCTTATGTCGTTTAGCTTTATAAGATCTGATTTCTCCTTCGTTTTATCTCATTTTTTCAACCAAAATAAGAAGAAAACAGTCCTNACGTGTTCATATTCTTCCTGTAATGGTTGTGTGACATGATTTTCTATAGAATAATACTGTAAGGAAGGGGTACAACCCATATTGATACAACAAGACCCAAAATTGAGGTATGTTAAGGCAAAGGACTGTACTACTTTTGAGCACGAATTTTTGTATCCTAAATCATCAAATATTATTTTACTACTCTACTACTAGAAAGACCTTTGTGAAAGGCATTGATATTGCAACTTGCGTATTTTTGTGACTCCATTATGTTGCTATTGCACTCGTTCGGTTAGATAGGGTATGTGGCATCATTATGTCATTTTGTTTATTCTCTTGACTGTAGGTCCACATGTACAAATTCGTATTCTTCTTTAGGTGTAGCAACTTAATAAGATTAGGGATGAACAATATGAATTTTAAATCAGTACTCCTTCCTCGCTAATTTATATTTTTGAAAACTTTAAAATAAAATGTCAATCTCCAAAACTCTTAAATGTAACTCCTAGGTTTAAACTACTAAAGTAAGTGTTTTTCTAAATTACTTTCTTTTACAAACTACTAAGGAAACATATATATATACAAAGTGAAGAACTTTAAGCTCTTTATGAATATCCTCAAGTTTAAGTTGCCTTTCTAAATCCAAGTTAAGTGTTCCAGTTTAATCTACAAGTATATAAGTTTCACGGGATATTTACATGTGATACGAAAGTGATTACGAGATTATGAGGACAAGAGTACCAACGAGCCAAGATTGGCATCATGATTCAGGTAACAAATGCATTACGAATCCATGACGTTACATGCTATGCATTCTACTTCCTAGCTATAATCGAAAGGTATGGGGCCTATTGCCAATATTTATACGTTTGAGACACAGGTTGTCACAAGTTGGTGAATATGATCCCGGTTTGCTACCGGAAGGCATCACCATTGCTAGCACTTGGTTGGGTATGACATGCATTTGCTTCTATATATATCTTTATTCACGACATACGATTATGCGAGCATACCTTGCATATTTAATTTACATAAGGTTTGATGATGTCAGCCATGGCGGCTACCTGAGTTTCTATTTTAAGTGGTATCTTTATTACCTTTTTTACAACAACTATTTATCATTCTATTTTCTGCCTTACATACCAGTACATTTTTATTCGTACTGACGTTCCGTTGCCCGGGGATGCTGCATTTTTGTTTCGTGCGTGCAGGTCTAGGTAGGGATTCTAATTGACCCCACTACTAGGATTCACGATTCAGTTGTGAGTTGGTAAGCTCCACCTCTTTCTGGAGCTTTCATAGGATGTTACTTTTATTGTACATTTTGGGTATAATCGGGGCCTTGTCCCGAGCGGTGCTTATGTCACTCTTAGAGACTTGTGGACACAATATTTTAGGTTTATGTTTGCACCTTCTAGTCTCCAGCCCCATAGGCTTGGCATGTATCTGTATGTATGTATGTATGTATGTATGTATATCTTCATTTCCAGCCTTGTCGGCTAGCTAGTACTTTATTATATTTTTCTTGTCTACCTTCGTCTATATGACTTGGCGATATTCAGGTGATGACCTTAAGGGTCCAGTCATAATATTTTAGATGTTATGCTACCCAACCTTCTAGGTTCATAGTTTGGTCGGAATATTTCAATGGCTAACTCGATCACATAAGGTGTCAAGTGCTAGTCACACCTCCCCTAATTTGGGGCGTGACATGCCCACTCGTACTTGTCCTAAAACTAACAAAAATCTGCCAAAGATAAGTGGGCTTTTGGTCCAATTTTGTGTCCTAAAACTAACAGAGTAATACTAAAAATATATGGACCTTCGGCCCAATTACAATACAATACAAAAAACTGAAATTTAGGAGGGCTTTTGGCCCTCTTTCTACTGTATCACACTGTATACAACATGTATACAACCCTTGGTCTAACTCCGAACAACTGTACGTCGACTTTCGGGAACCTGTTCTTCAATGCCATAGGCTGGCTAACACAAAAGGAGGGATTTGAGCCTTTGCAACTCTCTCGAAATGCGAGGTAAAACGAGTTCGTGATGAACTTGGGCAGATTTCACATGCAAACAGGCAAAAGCAAAAGAAAAGGAATTAGCATAGATAGGATTCAACATCTTGGCATAATATTTGAATCACAAGTAAGCTGAATAAATGAGATAATCCACTTAGCTAATCATCAAATAACCCAACTGATTTTGGAAGGTAGGACCACTCCAATTAAGAGAAGAACAATAACACTTTATTTATTTTTTAGCAAAACAGAAAGGACTACAAACACATATATGACAAACATTTAATGAGTAGAAGATAGGTATTGTAGAGATGATCAATTAACAACTAAAGCATGAATGAATAAATGAGGACAAAACTTAATACTTCTCATAATCTGATAATACAAAGCATATCAATAATGATAAATAAAAGAAAATAGTACTACCAAACACTTTAAGTTCAAATTGATGATATGAATGATTCTAGAGTTCTCATGAGTGCGTAGGCAGCGAAAGAAAAGCTAAGATACCTTAGATTGGACTAAGAATGAGACTCAATAAGATGTAAAATATTTAGACTTCAATAGAGGCAAACCTACCACATTCAGGTTAAGAAAAACAAACATACAATGAATGGATATTTTTTGATAGACGCACAAAAGAGGACCCACAAACAGATGCATTTCACTTAGTTGGAAATGGTGCCATGGGATTCAAAATGTGACCCAGGTAGTCAAAAAAAATTGAATCANTAAATCCAAGTTAAGTGTTCCAGTTTAATCTACAAGTATATAAGTTTCACGGGATATTTACATGTGATACGAAAGTGATTACGAGATTATGAGGACAAGAGTGACCCAGGTAGTCAAAAAAATGGTGCCATGGGATTCAAAATGTGACCCAGGTAGTCAAAAAAATTTGAATCATTAACAGAACCTTATACTTAAAACTCAACGGCAAAATT
This sequence comes from Solanum stenotomum, assembly GCF_019186545.1. Lineage (NCBI taxonomy): Eukaryota > Viridiplantae > Streptophyta > Magnoliopsida > Solanales > Solanaceae > Solanum > Solanum stenotomum. The sequence continues at coordinate 24,180,168 of NC_064293.1, read as the reverse complement.
TGGACCAAAACAACAAGCCAAACGAAGGCATAGAAATGACTCTAACATGTTAGTCAAAGTAGTGATGCAATAAAGAGATTCAATAAACTGAGAAAGCCAAGCCATCGAAATGAAAATGTTATTACACTAAACACAGTTTATCACATTAGTTAATTTCAAGAAATCGTAGACCTATATAAGTAGCAATCTTGAATAGTAACAAACTAGATGAAGAAACATTGATGCTTGAAGACATATTAAGCATGGATATCAAAGCAAAAATAACATGTGATTCACAACAACATGAAAGCTAAGCTTCACACTTACTAATTCAACTTTACACATTTAATTAAGGCAATGAAGCAAATAATATGATGACCAGTTAAGAGTCCGAAAAGTGAAGAAAACAGGCTGAAAAACTCATATTCAAACCAAGTAGAATCTCAACCAAGAGTATTGAACTGAAAATAAAGAAGAACGCATGATTGTAGCCAAGGAAAAACAAAATAGAGACATGTTCAACACATAACGATTGGAATTAGAATAAAGTGTGAATGAAGGAGGAGGTATTACCTTTTCGGGGGCAGCGACTGAGAACAACGAGCAGGAACGACTTCAACTTCCAAACACCACACGAGAGACTCGAGAATTCCGTAACCACGAACAAGAACATAAAATGTTATATTGAGTGTATCTCTTTAACAACCTACTGTAATTTCATTTTTTTTATAAGTTGTGTCCTCCCAATCTTTTCCTATATTTTTCCCAACCTTTTTTCCTATTATTTTCTAACCCAATGTAAGCTATCTCTAATCTTGAACAATGAGGAAGAAGAGGCTATATATAGGGAAAACTAGGGCAGATTTTGGGGGAAAAGATGAGGGTAAAATCAGGTAAGAACAAAGGAACAAATTTGAATTTCAAACCTTATCCCAAAAAAAAAACTGAAGGAATATGCTGATTTGATACCTAATTTTTAGCAAATTCAAACGGCAGGGAGGTGAGGTTTACGTCTGGGATCGATTCCTCATCCTTGCACCCTTGCGTGGTAACATCTCGTCCGAGCAAGGATGAATATCGTAGGCTCAAAAAAGGTGTTGGAGCAACACTACTATACGAATAAAGGAGGAAAACGACATTTTGATTGATGCCATTGGAAATTAAGAACGTTGGGGCTGTTTTCCATGAACTCTCTCTCACGTGAAGGAGATGAGGCGAGTGTAGGGGTCGTGTGGAGATGTATGCATCGCTGTTTGGCGTTATGATTAATGCTGCTTGCTCTGTTTCACGCCGTCTAGGATTGTTGGGTTTCTTCTTGGGATCGTTTCTGGGTTCCTTTGTTAAATGAAGAAACAGATTGGGTCGGGTCATGGAGTGGGCTGCTGGGTTATTTCGAGAGAAAGATTGGGGCTGGGTTGGGCTTTTAGAGGATTAAAATTGAGGGACTACTGAAAATTGCAAATAAAAGGCCCAAAATTTGGTCCTTTAATTGGCTGAAACAAAATGATAGATTTTGGCTAAAATTGTAATTAAACAATAGCCCAAATAAATTTCAAAGGTAACCAAATCGAATTTAATTGATGAATTTGTCAAAACTTACAGAAGACGAATTAATATGGATTAATTAATGAGCTTCTTTACTTCAACAAGAATAAATAAATTAATTTAATTATAAACTAATTAATTTAAAATTATAACCATAATGTGAACTAAACTAAATTAACAAAATACTTGACTTAAAGCAAAATCTTTTTGAGACGATTTTCGAATAATCATAAAATATACTAATTATATAAAACATTTATATTACTTAAAAATTATAAAAAGTGACAAAACTGTTTAAAATTACTTGCAAACTATATTTATGAAATTTTATAAAACTAATTACTTTAAATCTCTTGAAATTAAGAAGTTCAAAAATTAATTACTATCGGGGAGGGTCAAAATTGGAAAGTAAGTTTTGGAGGCAAGGGAGGAGCAGTGGAAGGATTTCAGATGTTTTGAGGAGCTTGGTATATCTGGGGGAACGCTTGAGGGTTGGTGTTTTGAGGAGGAGGCGGTGCTTGATACGAGGTTGTGGCGTGATGGGGATTGGGGGTAGTTAAGTCGATGGTGGAAGAATTCTGAATAGGGTTGGAGGGTGGGTTGATGAGATGTTCTGCACTTGAATTTAGAGGAGCAAAGTAAAGTGAAGGTCTTCCATCGCCTGGAATATTGGCGGTGATACCCGAATTTGGCAAATCTTGTTTTTTCTGGACCTCAACCCTCAACTCAGCAATCTGGTGCATCAGTTGCGGGATCAACTCATTTTGTTCAGCAGTAGAGGGATGGACTATAACAACTTTGGTTAGACCAATGTTTTCACTGTTGTCAACCATTGTGGCTTTTCCTTTTAGTAGACTTTGGTTATAGAAGGAATCTTTAAGAGCTTTGGATTTTGTAAAGTAGAGGTGTTCGGCCATCTTATCAACACATATCAGTTCTAAATACCTGAAAAATAAAAAATAACTCAAAAAATAAATGTATTAGTATTTGAAGGTGATAAATAGTACAAGATATCACACATAGGTGTAAACACACAAGAGTTGCTTCATTCGGAGATAAACTAGCCCACCGGTATAGAAAAATAGCTAAATAGACAGGAATTTGTCTACTTGACTTTGGGATTAGTGAATCAAAGATGTCGACTTGAGTCGAGAGAAAGTCGATTGCATCTTTCTTTGTCATATTTCCAATTTTTGATTTATGTGAAACTCTATTTTCCTTACAAGAGTTGGAAAAGATAATAATTCTCAAATGGGGACCGAGCCTTGAAGGGCTGCCTATGCATCTCACGGAGGAGAATTCAGGTGCTACGTAGTTCAACTAGCTTGAATCTCTTTAGATTTGAGACAATGAATCTTTTCTGATATAAGAGAGTAACATTTGAAAAGTGAAGATCGAATTAATCAAATTTTGTTAGGAAACTAAAGACTCGAAAAGTATTTGCACACACTTTTGATAGTGACTTGATATTTGTGCTTAAAAGTTTCTAAAAATTTTCCAAAAAGAGTAGGCTAGAACATCTCCAAATAAAACAACATAATCTCACAAGCAGTCATAACACATATTCAATTATTGCGCATTCTAAACATATACGTGACCCTTTTGTGCCAAGGGTAGGCCTAATGATTTGAAGGATGTATAACGTCATTTGAAATATTCCATTGCCCCAAATCCCAAATTTATACAAGCTTTATGACTAAAACTGAATGGGGATACATAATAGGGAAAATGGGATACAAATAATCAGTCCCGCACAGGTGTACAAATCTAAACTATGCATCTATGGAAAGATCTTTTGTTCTTAATTTTTTGTCACCTCCGGATGTCCACACTTTTGTTTGCAATGATAAATTGCTCCTTCTTGGATTAGAATAAATCTATAATCTAACTCCCTAACCCAAGAGACAATGATTTTTCAAATAACGTATACATCTTTCAAATTTAAACATGGAAGTATGATCGTCAGATTAGGCCATGGGCCATTTCCGACTCAAGGTGGTCTCTCTAATGGGCACAACGCGTCTTGGGTGTTTCATCTTAGTTCAAATGCGTTAATAGGGACTTGCTTTCGCTTTACGCTAGTTGACTAAAGAGTTGGTTTAGACAAGACCTGGTTACTCCAGTTGGACAAACTACGGGGTGAAGTATAATAAACGATGTTGGATGACCACAAACCAACTATTCGTTTATCACTTTAAAAGAATCAAAAGGTGTTTTTTTGAAGGAAAGCCGTGGAAAGCCACGTAACCGCCTTTTTTCTTAATACAAACTATTTACCGTTTGGCAAAATTGGATGCCATGAAATGCAACAATTTATAATTTACAAGAATTGAACAAGTAAGCAATTTAACAAATAGCCAAATAAGTTAATCTTATTCAAGTCCCTAGCAGAGTCGCCATTCTGTTTTATTTAAAAAAGAGAAACGACAGATTTTTAAGCGTCGCCACTTAATTTTTAATGAAAAATTAAGAAAACTAACTTTTCCAAAAGATTAAAACAGAAATCTTATGAAATTTTTAAAAGGGGTTCAAGGGTTCATATTAACATTTCGGGAAGGGTTTGAAAGCACCCGAAATTCCCGCTAACACGCGGTTATCCGGTAATTAACTATTTGGCTAAACAATTTTAAGAAAATAGGCATACTTGAATAAATAAAGAAAGTAAAAGTTTTTAATTAATTTTAAATAGTTAATTTTGAAATGGTTATCTTTTGGGGCATTGATTAGGAAGAACCTTAAATTAAATAAACACATATAAAAAGGTAGCAAATAAATAGAGAAGGAGGGAAAGATTTGGGCCCAAGTCTGGTTCTCTGTCCGCCTGGGCCAATACTTGGGCCTATTTTCTGCTTTGGGCCTTCGGCCCACTCGTACCTATCCTAAAACTAACAAAAAATTGTCAAAGATAAGTGGGCTTTTGGCCCAATTCCCTGTCCTAAAACTAACAGAGTAATACTAAAATTATTGGACCTTCGACCCAATTACAATACAATACAAAAATCTTAAATTTAGGAGGGCTTTTGGCCCTCTTTTTGCTGTATCACACTGTATACAACATGTATACAACCCTTGGTCTGACTCCAAACATATGTACGTCGACTTTTGGGAACCTGTTCTTCAATTCCATAGCTGGCTGACTCAAAAGGAGGGATTTGAGCCTTTACGACTCTCTCGAAATACGAGGAAAAAGGAGTTCGTGATGAACTCAGACAGATTTTCACAAGCAAACAGGCAAAACCAAAAGAAAAGGAATTAGCATAGGATAGGATTCAACATCTAGGCATAATATTTGAATCAGAAGTAAGCTGAATAAATGAGACAATCCACGTAGCTAATCATCAAATAACCCAACTGATTTTGGAAGGTAGGACCACACCAATTAAGAGAAGAACATGAACACTATTTATTTATTTTTTAGCAAAACAGAAAGGACTACAGGCACATATATGACAAGCATTTAATGAGTAGAAAATAGGCATTGTAGAGATGATCAATTAACAACTAAAGCATGAATGAATAAATGAGGACAAACCTTAATACTTCTCATAATCTGATAATACAAAGCATATCAATAATGAAATATAAAAGAAAATAGTACTGCCAAACACTTTAAGTTCAAATTGATGATATGAATGATTCTAGAGTTTTGATGAGTGCGTGGACAGCGAAAGAAAAGCTAAGATACCTTAGATTGGACTAAAAATGAGACTCAATCAGCTATGCAAATTATTCAACTTCAACAGAGGCAAACCTACCACATTCAGGTTAAGCGAAACAAGCATACAATGAATGGATATTGTTTGATAGACGCACAAAAGAGGACCCACAAACAGATGCATTTCACTTAGTTGAAATGGTGTCATGGGATTCAAAATGTGACCCAGGTAGTCAAGAAAATTTGAACCATTAACAGAACCTTATACTTAAAACTCAACTGAAAAATTTGGACCAAAACAACAAGCAAAACAAAGGCACAGAAATGGCTCTAACATGTTACTCATAACAGTGAGGCAACAAAGAGATTCTATAAACTGAGAAAGCCAAGCCATCGAAATGAAAATATTATTACACTAAAAAGAATTTATCACATCAGTTAATTTCAAGAAATTGTAAACCTATATAAGTAAAAATCTTGAACAGTAACAAACCAGATGAAGAAACATTGATGCTTGAATACATATTAAGCATGGAAATCAAAGCAAGACTAACATACGATTCACAACAACATGAAAGCTAAGCTTAGCACTTACTAATTCAACATCACACATTTAATTAAGGCAATGAAGCAAATAATATGATGACCAGTTAGGAGTCCAAACAGTGAAGAAAATAGTCTGAAAAACTCATATTCAAACCAAATAGAATCTCTACCAAGAGTATTGAACTAAAAATAAAGGAGAACGCATGACTGTAGCCAAAGAAAAACCAAACAGAGACATGTTCAGTGCATAACGATTGGAATCAAAATAAACGTGATTGAAGAAAGAGGTATTGCCTTTTCGGGGGCAGTGACTGAGAACAACAAGCAGGAACGACTTCACCTTCCAAACACCACTGGAAAACCTTGAGAATTCCAGCAAATTCCGCAACCACAAACAAGGACAGAAAATGTTATATTGTGTGTATATCTTTAGCAACCTACTGTAATTTCAATTTGTTTTATAAGTTGTGCCCTCGTAATCTTTTCCTATATTATTCACAACCTTTTTTCCTATTTTTTTCTAACTCAATGTAAGCTGTCTCTAACCTTAAACAATGAGGAGGAAGAGGCTATATATAGGTAAAACTAGGGCAGATTTGGGGGGAAAAATGAGGGTAAAATCGGGTAAGACAAAAGGAACAAATTTGAATTTCAAACCTTATCCCCAAAAAAACTGAAGTAATATGTTGCTTTGATACCCAATTTTTAGCAAATTCAACTGACACGAAGGTGAAGTGTACATCTGGGATCGATTCCTCGTCTTTGCACCCTTGCGTGGCATCATCTTGTGCGAGCAAGGACGAATATCGCAAGCTCAAAAAAGGTGTTGGAGCAGCACTGCTGTACGGATAAATGAGGATGACGACACTTCGATTGACGCCATTGGAAATTAAGAACGTTGGGGCTGTTTTCCATGAACTCACTCTCGCGTGAAGGAGACAAGACGCGTGCATGGGTCGTGTGGAGTCGCACGCGTCGTTGTTTGGCGTTGTGATTAATGATGCTTGCTCTATTTTCATGCCACCTGGGATTGTTGGGTTTCTTTTTGGGATCGTTTCTGGGTCTCCTTTGTTGAACGAAGAAACGGACTAGGTCGGGTCATAGAGTGGGTTGTTGGGTTATTTTGAGAGAAAGATTGGGGTTGCGTTGGGCTTTTAGAAGATTAAATTGAGGGACTGTTGAAAACTACTAATAAAAGGCCCAAAATTTGGTCCATTAATTGGCTGAAACAAAATGATAGATTTTGGCTAAAATTGTAATTAAACAATAGCCCAAATAAATTTCAAAGGTAACCAAATCAAATTTAATTGATGGATTTGGTCAAAACTTAAATAAGACGAATTAATATGAATTAATTAATGAGTTTCTTAACTCCAATGAAAATAAAATTATTAATATAATTATAAACTAATTAATTTAAAATTATAACCATAATTTGAACTAAACTAAATTAACAAAATACTTGACTTAAAGCAAAATCTTTTTGCGATGATTTTTGAATAATCGTAAAATATACTAATTATATACATAATTATATAAAAAATATATATTACTTAAAAATTATAAAAAATGACAAAACTTTTTAAAATAACTTGCAAACTATATTTATGAAATTTTATAAAACTAATTACTTTAAATCTCTTAAAATTAAGAAGTTCAAAAATTAATTACTATCGGGGAGGGTCAAAATTGGGTGTCAACAGTTTTATATGATGAATTATGAATGGATTGTTTAATTATTGATGAATTATGATTAATTTCTCCTATGAACCCATGTCTTCCCCAAAATCCTAAATTGGAAGTATGTGAATTGGGTTAATTGATCATGATCGTATGTTGAATTATTTATGTTTATATTGAATCATGTTAATCTCCTTATCTATTGTAGTATCTTAGATTTATGGGTTGATATTGATTCATAGCCTTGGAAGGCAAGTTCATGAAGGATCTATGCATGATTATGATGTGAAGTATATGTGTGTGATCTCAATGAAGGTGTTATGATCATGTTTAGAATGTAATTGTGTTATGATTGAAAGTATATTCTCAATTAACACTTATGAATGATGATGATAGAATGTGAAGGGTTTCTTCTATGTAATGTATATCTTGAATTGTAAGCTTATGCATCCTTTTCTTGTATAAATGAAAGTAATGTGATTATGGTATCTTGAATTGGTAGGCTTAGGCATCCTCTTCTTGAATGAATGAAAGTATGGTTGAATGATGTACCTTGACTTGGTAGGATTACGCTTCCTCTTCTTGGGTTGTTAATGTATAATGTCTTAATAATTTGAATTAGTAAACCTAATGTTGGTAGCCCTTTCCTAAATGAATGATAAAGTATTCTAGGTTATGACATGAACCGGTAGACCTAATGTTGGTAGCCCTTCATAAAGAGTCTACAAACTAATGTGCTGATAAACCTTGAAGCGGTAGATCTAATGTTGGTGGCCCTTTCTTGTGTGAAATGATGAACCTTGAAGCGGTAGACCTAATGTTGGTGGCCCTTTCATGGAAAGTCAATGAGCTGTCCTAATAATGTACCTTGAATCGGTAGACCTAATGTTGGTGGCCCTTTCATGTGTAATGTATCTTCGGTCGGGAGGCCTAATGTTTGTGGCCCTCTCAAGTACAATAATGTAATGTAAATGAAACTACTCTATGAGAATGTAGGCTAAGTACCAAGAGGATATGGAAAGATGGAAGTTCTCCCTACGTTAGGCCAAATTTCAATGAACATCTTTCTTATCCCATAACTATGTGCCCATATAGGTCCTAGCTAGTGGATCCACCTAAGCTAAATGTTACCGGTCTTACCTTAGGCAAGTAGAACACCTCTTTACGGTGTGGGGCTTCATGACACCAGATTCCATGTCTAGCTCACATGGTCTATGTCGGATAATTGCTTATTCCATCATGTGAGATGTGCATTATTGTTTCTTGATGAGTTCTATGAAGTGTGGGTGGTAGTATGGGATGTCATCGATGCATTTCACGAGCAGACTTTGGAGGGATATAGTGAATTCTCTAAGGTCTTAATGACTAATGAATGAAAGTGTTCTTAATGAAGCAAATGAAGAATGTTGACTTATATGCTTAAATGAAATGATGCATGCTATACTTGGATTGTATTATGAGTTACTTTCTTGTTTTGACTTATGAAATGTTTATGTCTCTTATGTATAAGTATTGTGTAAATATGGAAAGGATGAATGGTAAGTTCACTTTTGGTGGCCCTAATGTGGTATCTAGTGTGGACGGTGGTATGGGACGCTATTCATACATTGCACATAGCTTGGAGCACACCAACCCACCTTCACGAGTGGAATCACGGATCGTGGTCAACTCCACAGCTCGTGAAAGGGCTCGTAAACCTTCCTTGGCCATGGAAAAATGGCCACCCTTTGGCCTAGCCACTGCCTCAACTCCACGAGAGGGACCATAGCTCGTGGTCTTGCATGACTCGTTATGTCCTTCGTGAAGATGCCTTAGGAATTGAGCTAAGGGCCACAAGTGGCAAGGCTACTGCCTCAAGGACCACGAGAGGGACCACGGCTCGTGGAGCCCCTCATTGTAATGCATTGGGCTTGTGAGCCTAAGGCACCAAGTGCCTAGCTACTTCCCAACCTTCACGAGGAGGACCACGGGTCGTGGTCCTCACCAAGACTTATGAAGGGGCTCGTGGAGCCTGGACGGATTCCTTAAGTGAGGGACAATTAATTCATTTCCTTTTTAAGTCCAACTTAAGTGAGGTCGTTTAGGGTATTTTTTTAGGGGTACTATATAAGTCATTTGAAGTCCAAATTCACCCAAAACAATCCATTATACCCAAACACCCAAATCAAACCCAAAAATTTCTCTTCCTCTCAGTATTTCTCTCTCTAAACTCAAAGAAGAAGAAAGGAGCAATTGAAGCTAGGGTTTGTGGATTTCAAAGGTTCTTCCTCAAATTTCTTGGGGATTTCTAATCAAGGTATGGATTCTTTTCATCTATGGGTAGTCTCCACCCATAGAGTCCCCTCAAAAGTTGGTTTTCAAGATTCCAATTTCCCCCAAACTTAGGGTTTTCAATCTATGGCATGGGTGTTCTTCCAAAACGTTTTCAATTGTTTAATTATGGTTGATTAAGGTTGGTAATGATGAATTATGGTTGGATTGATGGAGTATTGTTGTTTTATGATGAAAATTTCCCATAGACCCATGATTCCCCTATATTGATAAATCATGAATTGATGATGTGGGTTGGTTGATATTATAAGTATGTCATTTGAATATGTTTATGTTTATTGAGCTATTGAATGATGAAATTCCACCTATATTATGTAGTAATTGTATATGGTTGGGTTGATTGTGATTCATGACCCTTGAAGGGCAAGGTATGAGGGTTTGTACATCTTTATGAGAAATTGTGTATGAGCTTATGATTCACTTGGAAAGTGAAGATCTTATGATTATTGTGTAATTGTGGTATTGTTGTAAGATTACTCTCCCCTACCCTTACCCATGACTATGTATGATATGTTTATGACTATGATGATATTGTTGTGTTGAATGAGATCATATGATTATTGTGTAATTGTGGTATTGTTGTAAGGTTACTCTCCCCTACCCTTACCCATGACTATGTATGATATGTTTATGACTATGATGATATTGTTGTGTTGAATGAAAGGCTATACTCATGAAAACACTATGAATATGAAGTGAAAGGTTTACTCACGTATTGATGATTCTAAGGTTGAAAGGACATTCTCACCTAATGAATCCATGAGCTATTATGATACCATGTTGACTTGAGTGTCTAGTGCATTCTTTCACGAACATGAATTTTAGTAAAGACTTAAGATGACTTTAAAGGGAATTATGCTTAACACCTAGTGGATATGAGTATGAGATGGAGGCTTTTACGTTAGAAAGTCCAGCTTCCCAAAGTAAGTTATTTCATGAGATGGAAACCTTTTAAGTTAGAAAGTCTGGGTTTCTAGTAGCAGTCTCATTATCCCATAACTATATGCCCACATAGGTCTTTAGCTAGTGGATCCACCTAAATTCTACACATGTTAGTTCTACCTTAGGCAAGTAGGACACCTCTTTTTGGTGTGGGGCATGACACCGGATTCCATGTAGCTCACATGGTCTATGTCGGTTGAGGCTAAATTTCCCTATATGACAAGAACATTAACAAGAACAAGACTATGACCATAAATATGAACTTTACCTATGACTTCTTTTTAAGTTTTATTTGGTGTAAGTGGGGGTATGAGACTTCACTTGTACATTGCACAAGTAGGCTTATAAAGGGGTTGTGGGTTGGTTTCTCTTATGCTATGAAGACTTATGAATTATGTATGTATGGTATGCATGGTTGTTAAGGTTGACTTTACTTGCTACAAGTTATGAATATGAATGTTTCTTTATATAAGAGTATTGGCTATGAATGAGGTCAAGGCATGATATGTAAGATGTTGGGGACCTAAAAGTGGTACTTAGCAATTGGTATGGTTATGGGATCTTGCCTTTGCAATGCACTAGTATAGCTTTTGGGTTGCTTATGATATGGTTTGACTTATGTTTCTTCACAAATGTGCATGATGGCTTCTAAACTTGAAAAATGCACGATTTCAATTAAATGCTCCTTTTATGCATGTTTTAAGTATTTTCTATGCATGGTTTCCATACTTAGTACATTATTTGTCCTAACCCATGTTATCACGACCTGGGCCCACACCCCGAATGCGACACGATGTACAAGACTCCGAAGAGACTCATACAACCCTCATAACATTTGAAATATAGAAATAGTGCGGAATTTAAAACTCATTTAAGTCCATACAATCGAAAATACTCATTAAAACAACAGAAGTCTATTGTCTCACATGGCCATGTTAAATAATATCTCGAAACAAAAGTAGAGTCATGGACCTGTACAATCGAAAGTCCAACATATGTCTATTACATGAAAGAAATGGAACATCAAAAGTACTTGTCCTCGATCTATGAGGACATACCACTTAGCCTTACAAGAATCTCAATCCAAGCCCTTGAACTAGAGAGAAAGCAACTCACTTGCCGGAACCTACACTTGAAGTAAAATAAGAGAAATATGGGTTAGCACACAAAAATGTACCAAGTATGATGACCATGCAAAAACATGCTTTAAAGGGACATTTTTGTTGAAAACCATGAATTATGCTAATTTTTAGAACATCATGTACTATAGTATAAGAGGCATAAAATACAAGTATAATCATCATAAAAGTCATAACAACACATTAAGCTTTCAACCTTAAGTAGACCCCAAGCCATACTTTGTGCAAGGTATGAATAGCTTCACATACCACCATCCACACTAAGTACCACATTAAGGTCACCAAAAGTAAACTTACCATTCTTTCTTTTCACCTTTACACAAAACTCATACATAAGGAACATAAACATTTCATAAGTCATGGAAAGGGAAAGTAACTCATAATACAACCCAAGTATAGCATGCATCATCACATTAAGCATTTAAGTCAACATTCTTCATTAACTTCATTAAAAGCACTTTCATTCATTAATCATTAAGACATTAGAGAACTCACTATGACCCTCTCAAATCCTACTCGTCTAATGCATGGATGGTATCCCATACTACCACCCACACTTCATAGAACTTCTCAAGAAACCATAATGCACATCTCACATGATGGGAATAAGCATTAACCGACATAGACCATGAGAGCTAACCATGGAATCCGGTGAAATAAAGCCCCACACTGTAAAGAGGTAGTCTACTTGCCTAAGGTAGGACCGGTAACATATAGCTTAGGTGGATCCACTAGCTAGACCTATGCGGGCACATAGTTATGCGATAAGGAAGATGATCATTGAAACCCGGCCTAAACATTGGGAGAGTTTCCATCTAACCAAATTCCTTCGGTGCTTAGCCTCCATTCCCATAGAGTATTTCATTACTTTAACATTATTACACAAGAGAGGATGCCATTGGCCTACCGACCCAAAGTACATTGACTAACACATGAAATGGCGCCATTAGCCTACCGATTCAAGGTACATTAGTAAATATCATTGAATCCTCATGAAAGGGCGCCATAAGCCTACCTATTGAAGGTTCATCATTAATATTCATGGAAGGGTACCATAAGCCTACCGATCCCAAAGTTCATTCACATCATTATTGGAAGGGTACCATAAGCCTACCGATCCCAAGGTTCATTATGAACATGTGTGGAAGGGTGGCATTAGCCTACCGATCAAAGATTCAACAATCAACAATACATTCATTTATATAAGAAAAAGATGCATAAGCCTACCAATTCAAGATATACATTACCATGAAGAACCCTTCACATTCCATCATCAACATTCATCAGCGTCAAATTGAGAAATAGCCTTTCAATAATAACACAATTACATTCAAGACATGATCACATTACCTTCATTAAATTCACATTCTTATACAAGACATCATGATAATACTCAATTCCTCATACTATGCCCTTCAAGGCCATAAATCTCAAATCACGAATACACCAAGAATTTACTACAATTAAGGCATGGATATTATACAAGTCAATATACTAAAGCAATTTAGACATATTCTATTCACATGCTTTCATAATCATCAAACCCACTTCATAAAGGCACAATTTAGGAATTTAGGAAATTCATGGGTTCTTAGATTATTTTCATCATAAATCATCAATTAAACACTAATTCAATCATAATTTGTCATTAAACTAACTTTGAAAACGTTTGAAGAAGGAACCCATGATTTAGAGTAAAACCCTAGGTTTTTAAGAAACTTGAAAACTTTGAAATCTACTTTGGAATGGACTCTTGGGGTGAAAGCTACCCCTACATTAAGGATCATCATACCTTGCTTGTGAATCCCCAAGAAATTTGAGGAAGAACACCTTGAATCCACAACCGTAGCTCCCACTTCTTCTTCTTCTTCTTTGGGAACTTCTAGAGAGAGAATTTTATAGAGGAAGAACTCTTTTGATTTGATTTGGGTTTCGGAGAATAAAGGAGTAAGTGAAGTGTTTTAGGACTTAAAAATATATATACTAGTGATATAAAACATTTAAAAATGACACCACACATTAATTAATTAAAAGGAAATTACTTAAAAATCCCGAACTTAGGCAGCTCCGTCAGGGACCACGCCAATCTAAATGGGTAGTGAAGGGGACCACATGTCACGACCCAAGGCTAGCCTCTAGATGCGACACGGCGTACTTCACTCCGAAGGGGTCTCATACAATCCTCATAGCATTTTATTGCATTCGATAATAGAAATAGTATGGAATTAAAACATTCTTTAAAACCATGCAATCAAAATACTCATTTAAAAACACTTGTAACATAGCGGAAGTCTATTGTCTCACATGGCCATCTAAAAACAATATCCGGAACATAAGTAGGGTCGTGGACCTTTACAATCGAAAAGTCAAACAATAGTCTTTTACATAAATGAAATCGAAACATCAAGTACTTCTCCTCGATCTATGAGGGCATACCACTTAGTCTTGGAGAATCTCAAATCCAAGCTTCCAATAGAGAGAAAGCAACTCACTTGCCGGAACCTACACTTGTAGTAAAACATGAAGAAATATGGGTTAGCACAATTAAGTACTAAGTATGATAGACATACAACAACCATGCTTAAAACAAACATTTTATTTGAAAGTCATGCTTTATGCCATTTTGATAAAACTTCATGAACATAGTATAAGAGACATAATATTCAAACATAACCAACATACAAGTCATTAATCACAAGAGAGACGTAATCATTATATAACCCATTACCTTCACATTATGCCTTCACCTCAAGTAACCCTCATGTTATACCTTGTACAATGTATGGATAGCGTCCCATACCACCATCCACACTAAAGTACCACATTAAGGTCTCCAAAAGTGAACATACCATTCAACCTTTCCACCTTTACACAATACTCGTACATAAGAGACATAAACATTTCGTAAGTCATATCATCACATTAAGACCATCACCTAGGGAAACTCTAAGTTATACTTGTGCAATGTATGAGTAGCATCCCATACTACTACTCACACTAAGTACTCCTTTGAAGCCACCATAGACAAGGCACATTCATACTCAATAAGTCATGACAAGGAAGTAACTCATAATACAATCTAAGTATAGCATGCATCATCTCATTTAAGCATATAAGAGTCAACATTCTTCATTAGATTCATTTAGAGAACTTTCATACATTGGCCATTAAGACTTAGAGAACTCACTATGACCCTCTCAAAGACTACTCGTGAAATGCATGGATGGCATCCCATACTACCAACCACACTTCATAAAAGTCCTCAAGAAACCATAATGCACATCTCATATGATGGGAATAAGGGTTTAACCGACATAAACCATGTGAGCTTGACATGGAATCCGGTGTCATAAATCCTCACACCGTAAAGAGGTGGTCTATTTGCCTAAGGTAAGACCGGTACATTTAGCTTAAGTGGATTCACTAGCTAGGACCTATGTGGGCACATAATTATGGGATATGAAATATGTTCATTGATATCTGGCCTAACGTAGGGAAAACTTCCATCTTACCATATCCTCTTGATACTTAGCCTACATTCCCATAAAGTAGTTTCATTTACATTAAATTATTGTACTAGAGAGGGCCACAAACATTAGGCCTACCGATCCAAAGTACATTAAAGTTGAAAGGGCCACCACCATTAGGTCTACCGCTTCAAGGTACATTATAAGGATAGCTCATTGACTTTCCAAGAAAGGGCCACCAACATTAGGTCTACTGCTTCAAGGTTCATCATTTAACACAAGAAAAGGGCCACCACTATTAGGTCTACCGCTTCAATGTTTATCATCACATTAGTTTCTAGACTCACTATGAAGTGCTACCAACATTAGGTCTACCGGTTCATGTCATAGCCTAAAATACTTCATCAATTATTTAGGAAAGGGATACCAACATTAGGTCTACTGATTCTATATTATCATTACATTCATTAGTCATTTGTGAAAGGGCTACTTACATTAGGTCAACCGGTTCTATGATCATTTAGTCAATACACATTCATCATACAAGAAAAGGATGCCTTAGCCTACCAATTCAAGATACAATATTCACATTACTTTCATTCATTCAAGAAAAGGATGCATAAGCCTACCAATTGAAGATATACATCATATAGAAGAAAACCCTTCACAATCTATCATCATCATTCATGAGTGTTAATTAATAATATGCTTTCAATCATAACACTATTTCATTCTAAACATGATCATCATATTATCATTAAGATCACAAGCATATCATTCACATCATAATCATACCTTAACCTTCTTACGTTGCCTTTCAAGGCCATGGATCACATTCACCGACACACCTTAGATCAATACAAATAGGCAAGCGTAATAACATAATTTCAATATTCTATATCCATATAAACATAGACAATTCACATACTTCATGATCAATCAATTCCTCATCACAAATCACAACTTAGGAATTTGGGGGAAAGCATGGATTCTAGGAAGAAATCATCTTAATTCATCTTTAACTCCAAAATTCATTCATAATTCAATGCAATAAAGCCTTTGAAAAACGTTTGGAATCGAACCCATGCATAGATTGAAAACTAGGGTTTTGGGAAAAACATTGGAGACTTGAAATTTCTTTCGAAATTGGCTCCTTGAAAGAAACTAAGTCAAGGATGAAGACCAGCATACCTTTTATGGAAGAATCCCACAAAATCCCTTGAAAAACTTGAAGTCTTGAGCTTGTGAGCTTGGATCCTTCACCTCCAATGGAGGTTTCTAAAGAGAGAACTTTTGAATGTGAGGGGAGGTTTCTAATTTGGGTTTTGAAATAATGAATTGAAAATAGAGTTTAATACTTTAAAAACCTTTAAATAACCAATTAAAACCATCCCCCAATTAAACTACACTTAAAATGAATTTACCAAATAGCCCTCACCTTGGCCGAGATATTTGACAGCACACAGGTGCAAACCACGAACCACCCACCTATGTTACGTAGGTGGGACCACGGGACGTACTGGCACTATATGGTTTGGTTCAGCAACTTGGTGTTTGGGGGCTTGACCTACGGAGGCCATCTATGGTGCGTGGATGGACCTACGAGACGTGGTCCCCTTCTGCAGGTCACCAAGTTTTGGGTAATTTTGGTTTTTTTAGGGTCTTAGGGTTAGGCTTTAGGGTCCTCCTCAAGGACCCCTAGGGTGGTCCTTGGGGAGTCGTACCTTGATGCTTAACCTCTAAGCCCCACGACCATAGCTTGGGACAACAGTTTACAACTTGAAACCCCTCAACAACTCCATTAAACACTAGTTAGGCTCTAGCTTCACTTATTCGTTTTACGGGTCGTTACATTATCCCCCACTTAGTAATATTCGTCCTCGAATGAAGCTTTAAACATATTAAGGGGTTAACAACTCAAGACTATCAGCCCATCATGCATGCAACATCATAAACAAATGCACAAAACTAGGAGGAAACATCAACTCCACATCAATAAGCTCAATGCAACACAAGAAAGTAGGAACTACATCTACAAACTCATTATGCATCATAACTTCAACATTTCTCATTACATTGGAGGAATTACCTTCTCCAACTCATGTCATGCTCATCACAACATCATTAAGCACATTATGAAATTTCTTCATAAAAGCATATTTAGGCATGTTCAACATATAACCTCATGAAGCATATAGCCCACTCATACTAAATGCACATTAACACGAGGAACATAATTCATAAAAACTCATTTTCCCATTCAAACATAAACTCATCAAGAACATGCATAACATAAGGAGACTATGGAAAAACATTTTCACACATGACTCCAAAACATGAAACAAGTTACAAGGAATTTTTGGTCTCAAGCTTGAATAGGAACAGAAAGAAAGAGATAAGGATATCAAAACTCTTAACAACCATACTATTCAACATACTATCCCCCACTTAGGAGAAAAATCAACTAAGGCTAATATGAAAAAAACATAGGAACCTCCACAAGACATTCAGAACCATAAGGAACTATCACATACCGGTGCCTTCATTCGGATTAGCTCCTTTGTCCTTGTTAGCTTGAAGAGCATAGAAGCGGTTCCTCTTTGGAGCATCAAGATTCGGGCCATTAAGAGAAGCTTGTTTAGCCTCCCTTCCTTTGGCCGTAAGAGTAGGACAATCTTTCACTTGGTGATCATTCTTTCCACAACCATAGCACCCACTAGTACCGGCTAAGAACTTCCCATAATGCTTCTTCCCACAATTGTGGCAAGTAGGTTTAGCAAATGGATGTCCACTACCTCTCTCTTGGTTAACCTTAGTAGTGCATGAAGAATCTTCGTTTGGAGCTCTCTTCTTGAACCTAGGTTGACCTTGCTCATCGGACCTGGACCTCTTCAACTCCCTATTCTTCCTCTTAAGTTTGGACTCCTCAATAGATTGAGCATACACCATAAGTCTAGAAATGTTCATATCATCATGGAGCATTTCCATACATCACACTTCCTCAACTAGGTCAGATACACCGGTAACAAACCTACTCATCTCATCTCTAGGGTTAGACACCAAAGATGGTGCATACCTAGACAATAGGGTAAATTTCAAGGAATACTCCTCAACACTCATGCTACCTTGCCTAAGGTTTATAAACACCTCCACCTTACATTCCCTCTTCGCATAGGCAAAGTACTTACCAAGGAAGACTTTCTTAAACTCCTCCCATTCTATAAGACCCGCTTCTATTGGCCTATTGCCTTTTCATTGAGTGAACCAAACTTGGGCAACATCATTCAATTTGTAGGAGGCAAGTTCCTCTTTTTCCCTAGAAGTTATCCCCATATCATTGACTATCTTATACACCTCATCCCAAAATTCTTGCAGATCCTCTCTCACTTTGGAACCTAGGAACACCGGAGGATTCATCCTCACAAAGTCTCTCAACCTGGAAGTCATAGTACTAACCATAGGGTTCACATTAGCCTCAACACCCCTAGTAGTTTGAGCCGTCATGGCTTGAGCTTGGGTAGTTATGGCTTGAGCCATCATCAAAAGAGCCGACCTAACTTTCTCATTGGATATAGCCGGATCTTCAACCGGAACTTGGTTGCCTTGAGGAACTTGGCCACCTCGAGGACCTTAGGGAGGAACTCCCTCATTTACAATCTCCTCTTCCATCCTTCTTGAGGAAGTACTTCTTGTATTCATATCCTATAAACACAAGAGAAGGATCAGGAAAAGGACACTTATAAAGCTAAACTCCAAGGCACGACTTCAAGAATAATGAAAGAAGTGTAACTTCCTAACGTCCTATAGCCTCTCGCTCATAGATGTGTCACGACTCACATCGATGAGCGAGACTCTACTAGACGTGCCTTCTGAGACATCAATCCTAAAAACCATTTCCAAAATATTGTGCTCTGATATCATGTTTGTCATGACCCAAGGCTAGCCCCTAGATGCGACACGGCGTACTTGACCCCGAGGGGTCTCATACAACCCTCATAGCATTTTATTGCATTCGATAATACAAATAATTCGAAATTAAATTTTTCTTTAAAACCATACAATCAAAATACTCATTTAAAAACACTTGTAATACAGCGGAAGTCTATTGTCTCACATGGCCATCTAAAAACAATATCCGAAACATAAGTAGGGTCACGTCCCTTTTCAATCGAAAAGTCTAACAATAGTCTTTTACATGAAAGATATGGAAACATCAAGTACTTGTCCACGATCTATGAGGACATACTACTTAGTCTTGGAGAATCTCAAATCCAAGCTTCAACTAGAGAGAAGCAACTCACTTGCCGGAACCTACATTTGTAGTAAAACATGAAGAAATATGGGTTAGCACAATTAAGTACTAAGTAAGATAGCCATGCAAAAACAATGCTTAAAATGGACATTTTATTTGAAAGTCACGCTTTTATACTATTTTGATAAAACTTCATGAACATAGTATAAGAGGCATAATATTCAAACATAACCAACATACAAGTCATTAATCACAAGAGAGACATAATCAACATATAACCCATTACCTTCACATTAAACCTTGACCTCAAGTAACCCTCATGCTATACCTTGTGCAATGTATGGATAGCGTTCCATACCACTATCCACACTAAAGTACCACAATAAGGTCACCAAAAGTGAACTTACCATTCAACCTTTCCACCTTTACACTATACTCGTACATAATATACATAAACATTTCATAAGTAATATCATCACATTAAGACCATCACCTAGGGAAAGTCTAAGTCATACTTGTGCAATGTATGAGTAGCATCCCATACTACTACTCACACTAAGTACTCCTTTGAAGCCATCATAGACAAGGCACATTCATACTCAATAAGTCATGACAAGGAAGTAACTCATAATACAATCCTAGTATAGCATGGATCATCTCATTTAAGCATATAAGAGTCAACATTCTTCATTAGCTTCATTTAGAGCACTTTAATACATTATCCTTTAAGACTTAGAGAACTGACTATGACCCTCTCAAAGCTTACTTGTGCATTGCATGGATGTCATCTCATACTACCAACCACACTTCATTGAACTCCTCAAGAAACCATAATGCATATCTCACATGATCGGAATACGCATTTAACCGACATAGACCATGTGAGCTTGACATGGAATCGGTGTCATAAATCCCGACATCGTAAAGAGGTGGTCTACTTGCCTAAGGTAAGACCAGTACATTTAGCTTAAGTGGATCCACTAGTTAGGACCTATGTGGGCATATAGTTATGGGATATGAAAGATGTTAATTAAAATTTGGCCTAACGTAGGGAGAACTTTCATCTTACCATATCCTCTTGGTACTTAGCCTACATTCCCATAGAATAGTGTCATTTACATTACACTATTGTACTAGATAGGGCCACCAACATTAGGCCTACCGACCGAAAGTACATTACACTTGAAAGGGCCACCACCATTAGGTCTATCACTTCAAGGTACATTATAGGATATCTTGACTTTCCAAGAAAGGGCCACCAACATTAGGTCTACCGCTTCAAGGTTCATCATTTAACACAAGAAAGGGCCACCATCATTAGGTCTACCGCTTCAAGGTTTATCATTATATTAGTTTCTAGACTCACTATGAAGGGCTACCAACATTAGGTCTACTGGTTCATGTCATCGCCTAGAATACTTCATCATTCATTTAGGAAAGGGCTACCAACATTAGGTCTACCGATTCTATATTATCATTACATTCATTAGTTATTTGTGAAAGGGCTACCAACATTAGGTCTACCGATTCTATGATCATTTAGTTAATATAAGAAAAAGGATGCCTTAGCCTACCAATTCAAGATACAATATTCACATTACTTTCATTCATTCAAGAAAAGGATGCATAAGCCTACCAATTAAAGATATACATCATATAGAAGAAAACCCTTCACATTTTATCATCATCATTCATGAATGTTAATTGAGAATACGCTTTCAATCATAACACTATTTCATTCTAAACATGATAATCATATTATCATTAAGATCACATGCATATCCTTCACATCATAATCATATCTTAACCTTCTTACCTTGCCTTTCAAGGCCATGGATCACATTCACCGACACACCTTAGATCAATACAATTAGGAAAGAGTAATAAAATAATTTCAACATTCTATATCCATATAAACATAAACAATTCACATACTTCATGATCAATCAATTCCCAATCACAAATCACAACTTAGGAATTTGGAGGAAAGCATGGGTTCTAGGAAGAAATCATCTTAATTCATCTTTAAATCCAAAATTCATTCATAATTCAATGCAATAAAGCCTTTGAAAAACGTTTGGAATCAAACCCATGCATAGATTGAAAACTAGGGTTTTGGGGAAAATATTGGAGACTCGAAATCATTTTTGAAATTGGCTCCTTGAAAGAAACTATGTCAAGGATGAAGACCACCATACCTTTTATGGAAGAATCCCACAAAAATCCCTTGAAAAACATGAAGTCTTGACCTTGAGTGCTTGGATCCTTCACTTCCAATGGTGGTTTTTAGAGAGAGAACTTTTGAAGGGGATGGGAGGTTTCTAATTTGGATTTTGAAATAATGAATTGAAAATAGAGTTTAATACTTTAAGAAACCTTAAAATACCTTAAATAACCAATTAAAACCGACCCTTGACTAAACTACACTTAAAATGAATATACTAAATAGCCTTCACCTTGGCCGAGATATTTGACAACACACAAGTGCAAACCACGAACTACTCACCTATGGTCCATAAGTAGGACCACGGGCCGTACTGGCACTCTGTGGTTTGGTTAAGAAACTTGGTTTTTGGGGCTTGACTTGTGTAGGCCATCCACAGGGCATGGATGGACTTACGGGGAGTGGTCCCCTTACGTAGGTCACAAAGTTTTGGTCAGTTTTGGTTTTCTTTGGGGTCTTGGGGTTAGGCTTTATGATCCTCCTCAAGGACCCCTATGGTGGTCCTTGGGGATTCGTACCTTGACATTTAACCCCTAAACCCTCAACCATATCTTGGGACAATATTTTACAACTTGAAACCCCTCAACAACTCCATCAAACACTAGTTAGGCACTAGTTTCGATTATTCATTTTACGGGTCGTTACACCACGGATCGTGGTGGTGCCCGTGGTCCCTTAGGTAGTAGCCTTCTCAACTTTCCATGCCTCCCATGAGGCCAAGACATGACAACGAGACCTCCCACGATCCGTGGTCAAGAACACGAGTCGTGGTGAAGGTCGTGATCTTAAGGCAGTGTCAAGGCTTCCCAAGCCTTGCCTCCAAGAGTCTAAGAGATCTTCACGTTCACCTCCAAGAGTCTAAGAGATCTTCACGTTCACTCTCCATGTATTTTCAGTGGTACCACGGCCCATGGTGGCGCCCGTGGTCCGTTGTAACACCCCATGTTTTAGTTAGTTGAACTAGTGAGTTCTAGTGCCTTTGGGGTGAGGTTTGGAGTGTGGTATGAGGTTGGAATTGGGTGTAAAGGGTTCCTACAACTAGGTGGACATGTTTAGGGTCCAAACGTTTGGTTACGACTCCCCAAGGAACAGCCTAAGGGTCCTTGAAGAGGACCCAAACAATCGCCATAAAAGATGTCAAACAGCAGCCTTCCACGGGCCCCTTTGACGGGCCGTCATTGGAGTGACGGGGCGTGGGTGAGGCTCATGGGTTGAGACTTAGTCTCCCCACCAAGCCTTCCCCAACACCCCACTCTGAAAGGAAAAACGGAGGCACAACACGGAGTGTGGCTCCACCAACGGCCTGTAGGTGGTGGCCGTTGATGACCACTATTTTCGAGTTTTAAGTTTTTAAATTAGGGGTCTTAATTCGAGTTAGTTATTTATCTAGGGGCCAGGAGGGGTGGTTAGTGAGTTAATTAATTAACTAAACCTAACTATATAACCCCAAACCTTAGACCCCAAGTCATTATAACAATCAACTCCCCTCTAAATATATTTCCCTCTCAAGAATAGAAGAAGAAAAGAAGAGGGAGGCAGCATCTTTGGGCGATTTTCTTCAGGGATTCAAGCTTTGTTTAGGGTATTGATTAAAGATATGTAAGGTTCTTCATCCATGGGTTCTTCCACCCATGGAGCCCCCATAGATTTCCCCCTATTGTGAACTCAGAAGACCCAATTCTAGCTAGGGTTAGGGTTACATTGTGGGTAGGGCTTGGGTGTGATTCCAATCTAGTCGATATCACCCAATATTGATTGAGTTGTATTTGTTTAGTGATATTATGATGATTTCATGTTATGTCAATGGTAAACCCTAGTCTAATTTGATAAAAGTGATATTGTGGGTTGATGCCATTAAAGGCAAGGTTGAAGGTCCTTATGATTCCTCTTTCAATGTCTTGAATACTAATTGATCTTAGTTAGGATCATCTAATCATGAATTGAACTAGACTCTATGATGTATGATTGGTTTTGACTTGAAAAGTGAGAATTGAACATTTATGATCAATTATGGTTAGAATCATGTAGTAATGATAAATGTGATTAAGAATACCTTAAAACTGGATATGAATGGTGATGATAAGAAGCAAAGCTTGAATGTAAGGCTTGAAGTAATGAATCTTGATAACTAGGGTCTGAAGTTAAGTCCAATATGATTAACTATAAATGCTAAGGCTTCAAGAGTATAATCTACATATGAATTCAAGGCTAATGAATACAATTGTGTTGAGAGAACTTTATCTACCTAGATCACCTAATGAATCCTAGATGGTAGGAAGCGATAGAATCACTTAGGTAATGATGTTATCCTTGTCTAATGAAGAATTCTAGACATAAGGACAAATATGAATATGAACTTAACATGAAGAACTTCTCACATAGTAATGGTTCTAGGGTTGAAGTACTTCTCCTAACTAATTGAACCTAAGGTTAGAAAGCCTTTATACCTAGGTCATGGATGGTGATAGTTGCCCACACATGCTATAAAAGAGGTATTAGCATGGGTTGGTGATCAAGAACACCTTTCCCTTAACTTGAGTCAACGTAGAGACTCAATGATTATCTTGTGAGATTTTATACCTAGCACCGAGAGGATATCGAAATGAGAATGTAGGTTCCCACCTAGATGAGTTTAGGCTTTCATGGAGGTTCCCACATTGTTAGTTTGGGCTTCCCACAAGGGATCTCTCACCTAGAAGAGTATTGATTTCCCCAAGTGTGTCTCATGAGATGGAAACATCACCTAGTGGAGTTTGGGTTTCTAGTAGCAATCTATGTATCCCTTAACTACATGCCCCGTAGGGAGTTAGCTAGTGGATCCCACTAAGCTAACAAATCGGTTCCACCTTGGCAAGTGGACCAACCCTTGATAGTGTGGGTAACACCATAAGAGATCATATGTTCTCATGTCGGTTATGTCTATATCCCAATGAATCAAGATTATTAATGAACTAAGATTGTGCTAAATATAGCATCTCCTAGAGTTCAAACCTCATGGACTAAGACTATGCATAATGTAGTATCTCCTAGAGTCCAATGCATAGCCATTAAGACTTAGAAAACTCACTATGACTCTCTCAAATCCTACTCGTGCAATGCATGGTTGGCATCCCATACTACCACCCACACTTCATAGAAGTCGTGAAGAAACCATAATGCACATCTCACATGATGGTAATAAGCGTTTAACCGACATAAACCATGATAGCTTGACATGGAATTCGGTGTCATGAAGAGGTGCTCTACTTGCCTAAGAAAGACTAGTCGATTAGCTTAGGTGGATCCACTAGCTAGACCTATGTGGGCACTTAGTTAAGGGATAAGAAAGATGTTCATTGAAATCCATCCTAACGTTGGGAGAACCTCCATCTTACCATATCCACTTGATGCTTACGCCTACCAACCCAAAGCACCTTACACATGAAAGGGCCACCACCATTAGGTCTACCGCTTCAAGGTACATTTAAGGATAGCTCATTGACTTTCCTAGAAAGAGCTAACACCATTAGGTCTACCGTTTCTAGGTTCATCATTTCAAACAAGAAAGGGCCACCACCATTAGGTCTACCGCTTCAAGGTTTAACATCACATTAGCACCTAGAATCATCATGAAGGGCCAGCAACATTAGGTTTACTCGTTCAAGACATAGCCTAGAATACTTTATTATTCATTCATTTATTCATGAAAAGGCAACCAACATTAGGTCTACCGATTCAAGGTTATCAATACATTCATTAGTAATTTATGAAAGGGCCACCAACATTAGATCTACAGATACATGATCATTAAGACATTAAGTCAAGATCTATTCATTATACAAGAGGAGGGTGCCTTAGCCTACCAATTCAAGATACTTCATTCATGATCACATTCATCAATACGAGAAAAGGATGCCTTAGCCTACCAATCCAAGATACTTCAATCTACATTACTTTCATTTATATAAGAATAGGATACATAAGCCTACCAATCCAAGTAATAACATCACATTATAGAAGCGCTTCACATTTTATCATCATCATTCATGAGTGCTAATTGAGAATATGCATTAAATCACAAAACTATTACATTCTAAACATGATCACCATACTTTTATTTAGATCACACATACATACATCACATCATATTCATGCACAGATCCTTCATAAACTTGCGTTTCAAGGCCATGAACCAACATCAATCCATAAATCTAAGATACTAAAATAGATAAAGAAATTGACATGATTCAAACATTACTTCAATATAAACATCAACAATTCCATAAACTTGCATAATCAATCAATTCCCAATCTCAAATCACAACTTAAGACTTTGGGGGAAAACATGGGTTCTAAGAATAAATCATCTTAATTCATTTTTAAATCCACAATTCATTCATAAATCAATGCAATAAAGCCTTTAGAAATCATTTTGAATCGAACCCTTGCGTAGATTGAAATCTAGGGTTTTTGGGGAAACATTGGAGATTTGAAATCACTTTTGAAATTGGCTCCTTGAAAGAAATTAAGTCAAGTATGAAGACCACCATACCATTTATGGAAGAAATCCATGAAAATCGCTTGAAAAATATGAAGTCTTGACCTTGGAAGCTTGAATCCTTCACCTCCAATGGAGGTTTCAAGAGAGAGAACTTTTGGAGAAGTGGGTTTCTAATTTGAGTGATTTTGGAAGAATGACTTCGGAAAGATGTTTTAATACTTTTAAAATCCTTAAAATATCTTAATTAACCAATAAAAACCGTCCATGAACTAAACTAACCAAAGGGTGGTTTAACCAAACCACCCTTCACTTGGCCGAGTTTTGGATAGCACACAGGTGCAAACCACAAAATCCCCATCCACGAATCATGGATGGGATCACGGACCGTGCTATTGAGGTGTGGTTGATGGCCCCAACTTACCAAATGGGACCTTGACCCATGGAGGCCATCCACGGGGCGTGGATGGACCTACGGGGTGTAGGTCCCATCCGTGGTTCACCACATTTTGGGCAGCTTTGGCTTTAGGGTCCTCCTCAAGGACCCCTAGTGTGGCCCTTGGGGATTCGTACCTTGACGTTTAACCCCTAAACCCCTAAACCATAGCTTGGGACAACATTTTACACACTTAAACCCCACATCAACTCAAAGACACACTAGTTAGGCTCTAGTTTCACTTATTCGTTTTACGGATCGTTATCTTTCCACACCCCAACTTAGGCTTTTGGCCTAATTTGGCTATTCAAACAAACCAATGCTTAGAAATGGATTTATGGTAAGAAGTAAAGGACAATTAGCTCTAGAAGTTTCAACAAGGTTTTAACAAAACTATTTAGGCTCAAATGGTGTCAAGATGGTTGTACACCCTCAAATGGTAGTGACAAAAAGGTATAAGCATTGTGGGTTCTCTCTCAAAATACGTGCCTAAGATCATTTCTTGCATTCACCAAAGTTAGAAAATCATATTAACAAGGTAAAATCTAGGACTCAAGAAGCATAATTTCAACTAAAACCTCACCACACAAGGCACTTCAATAGTAATCATTTAGAATAGCCCTACAAGATCAAAATCATACGTGTGATGTTCATTGCAAGGCTCACATCAAAATGCAGCTAGTCAACACAAGAATCAAAAATATCATTCAAAAGTGCAACCTCACGGATTTTTTCTTTCAACCATTAGAACAAGGAACATTTCTCATCATAAGTACTATTTAAGACATCAATGTTGAATACAATTGATCCTCAAACATCAACAATGAAAGCTCAAGAATTTTAAATACTTCCCAAACTCATGGGGCAAATTAATAAAGAGAGACAAAATGAGATAAACTATAAACTATCATAATAGAAACAAAATACCAAAGTACAAAAAATGTCTCAAACTAAAACTAAAAATAACAAAATACAAAACAAAAGAAGAATATTGGCACAAGAGTCCTCAATGCAATGGAAAGTTAAAATGGGAGGAGAGGTTCAAAAAATATCCCCTGATAGGCCATGCCTATGGAGTTCTCAAAATCTGGAGTGTTAGAAGGAACAACATTATCCTGGGCATCGGTGCCCGACAAGGTAGAAGCAATAGTAAGCAGTGTAGCATCAATCGCAGAATCATTGCCCGACACATCTGAAAGAGGAATAGTAAGGTACTGACAATGGAGGTCTCCACACGATATATCTCTAACATAGTCAGCACTATCATGTTCTCAATATCCTACAACTTATCACTTTCTCAATAGTCTAATTCTCATTCTTCTTCAAGACCTCCTCCCCATTTGTCTCCTCAGCTGACTCATTACCAGCCTCATTGATTTACTGCAAATTTATGGTAAATTTGATGCATTAAACATAGAATTTTGCACGAGTATTAAGAATTTTTTTTACTGGAAGTGATAGGGTTTTTGCTTGAATTTTGCAATAAAGAGGTTTTGGAGCAGTTGGTTCTAAAGCTTTGCATCACTAGCAGTTTTTTTGAAGTACAACTTGACCTACGAGCTATCAATACTTGTACAAGTTGTAGGTGTAAGTAGTGGGTTGGAATAGTGAGAATCAACGCCAAGTGTAAAATGATGAATACTGACTAATGATTTGTAGGTTGATATACGAGGCATACAAATGGAGTCGTAGAAATTTGAGAAAAGTGAGCTCCAGTACATGAATGATGGATTAACATGACAGGTCATACAAGGATCTATGGGTCGTAGATCATTCTTGTAGAAATGTTTATCAATCTGAGAGACTAACTGATGACTGATCGAAGGCACCTACGAGCCGTAAGAACTTCTACGAGCCTTTTATGAGCCATAGTTCCCCAACTGTAGTTAACACTACCCAAACCAAATTTCTTTATATTTACTTTTCCTACCCTATTTAGGATTTCTTTTCCATTAATATTAATTGTATTTTTTGTTTTGTGGGTGCTCAGACTTTGAGACACTTACTTTTAGCTTTGAGGATTATATTGCAAACGTTTTTGGCATTTAATTCTTGAAGTATTGGTTTATGCTATTTGAATTTTGTTATTCAATCCAAGATTTAAGATTTCGTCTCTTCTAATTGTAAGTTCATGATTTATTCTATTAACCCTATTATGAAATGTGATTACCCAAGCATGATTAACTATATCTACAACTAGGGTTGTGGGAACCATGAGTAATTAGCAACGTAAAATTGTAACACCCCTTAGTCTAGTAGGACAACTAGGGCTAAGAGTGAGGGTTACAAGCCGAGGACTAGGGGCAAGAGCCAAAAAGAAAGGGTAAGAGCCAAGGGAAAGGGCCAAGGCTGCCTAAGCTTCCCAAGGCACTGCCCACCTTTCACGGAAGCCTTGACGGCTCGTGGTGGCCACCAAGGATCGTGATACAACCCTTGGTGGTGAAGCAGTAGCTCCCCAAGGGCTGCCCAAGTTGGACTTATCTTCATGAGCCACTTCATGACCAGTGGTGATGACCACGGCTCGTGAGAATGCTTGTGGTGATGCCTTCAACTCTTAGGGGCCAAGTAAAGGTGGCCTAGCCACTAGTGAAAGACCACTAGCAGGATCACGGCCAGTGGTGAGGACCATGGCTTGTGGTGCCTCTCATAATGCTGGACAATGGGCTGCCAAATGGGAGTATTTTGGGACTTTCCAGTTTGAGTTAGATTAAAGTAAAGTCATTTTGCCTACGCCTAGTACACCTATATAAGTGGTTGTAACCCTTTAAACTCACCATTCAAGACATTATTTCTAAAACCCCAAAAGAATCCCAATGTTCTTCCTCTCAAATATTTCTCTCTCTAGAACTTGGAGAAGAAGAAAGAGTTCTAGTTAGGACCAAGGTCAAGTCTCCAATCCTCAACATTTTATGGGCTTTGGAATCAAGGTTTGATGGATTTTCATGCATGGAATTCTTTCATCCATAGAGCCCCCGTGATTTCCCCAATTTAGAAGAAGAATTCCCTAATTCTAGTTAGGGTTTCTTCTAATGTTATGGGTTTTGATTCAATTAAGTGGATTATGATTGTTTATGATTGAATTGGTAGAATTACTTGTTTTTTGATTGAAATTACATGTAACCATGCCTTACCCATGTCTAGATAGTTGAAATTGAAGTAAGTGGTTTTTATGCCATAAAAGGGGAAATTGAGAATTTAGATGTATTCTTCTAGGATGGATGAGATACATCGTAGATTTCTTGAGATTAGAGTATATAAACATTAATTGCTTAAGAGTAAATCATATACATGAATTGATTGAGATCAAAGTATATATGATGAATTATGTCTGGTAGCCTTTGAGATTAGGATTGTCTTGAGACTAAGGCATGTATGATGAATGATGATTTGTAGGGATTTTAGTGTAAATCTTACATGATGAACTTTTATGATTAGGGCTTTGAGATTAAATCTTGTATATATGAATGTTGATTTGTAGATAGGATTGTTGTGGAAGGATTTAGCCACATGACCTACTCTACGAATGTATAAATGTATAAATGTGAAAGGTTTTCTCATATAGAATAATTCTAGGTTGAAAGGCTTGGTCACCTAAAATGAATCTAAGTCAAAGGACTATGAGATGTGATGAGGTTTAAGGTTATTCCCCAAGATCTTCATATGAGAAGGATGTGAGGTGATTTCCCCTATTCCTAAGTTAGAAATCATGAGGTGATTCCCCATGTCATGTAATGATGAATGTGAGGTGACTACCCTTAATAAATAATGAGCAACTTACAAAAATTACTATATTTATAGGGTTATTGAAGTTCAATAGCTATAAATATGTTATTTACTAAAAATGACTACACTTTATGTCAACTTCTAGCTGCATGTTTGTATTAATTTTTTTTATTATTATTTATACAATGATCTTACAATGTACTAAATAAGGTATGGTATGTTACCATAACTGCCAACCTTTTATTATGTCCTAAATCACTCAAATGTTCATTATTAAAATACCAACTAATATTTACATATTGAATGCATATCCCGATTCATTCACATAATACAATAGTAAGTTGTATCTATATTCATAAATACAATATATTCACAAAATAATAATTATAAAGGTATTCATAATATTTTGAATATAAAAGAGTATTTATGTCTTTTTCTCGCTGCATTTTTGTATATGTTTTTTATTTTTCTATTTATACACTAATACAGTTGTAATTACAATAACTAAATAAGGAAAATATATTACTTGTACAATTAGCATATGAATACTTTGAATTCAAATTGGTGTTTCTATTTATAAAACTTAAAGTATTAATATATCAAGTATACAAGTATTTATAAAAACTTAATGTATTAATACATCAAACAAGGTAAAGTAGTACAATTTTAGCGTATGAACACAACAATTTGGAAAATGCATGGATACACTATTGTTAAACCAAAAATGAATACACCAATACAGTATACATATGAATACACTGTTTTTAAATAAGAAAAATGAAAAAACAATAGAATGTGTAGGTATCAAATGTAAGTATTCGGCTGTCTAAAAACTTGAAAAAGCCAACAGAACGTCAATCTCTTTTTGGTCAAAATTTTCCTATAATACTTGAGGCTTGGTGTTAAATTAGATATTTATTTATTTATAAAAAAATAGTATTAATGTATCCAACTATACTTGTATTGCCTAATCGACCTTTCAAATTGGATATATAACTTATGTATCCAAATATAGTTGTATTCACAAATCACTATTTNTAAAAAAATAGTATTAATGTATCCAACTATACTTGTATTGCCTAATCGACCTTTCAAATTGGATATATAACTTATGTATCCAAATATACTTGTATTCACAAATCACTATTTCAAATTGTGTTAATATTACAATACAATTATCTATGTATATAAGTA
This sequence comes from Solanum stenotomum, assembly GCF_019186545.1. Lineage (NCBI taxonomy): Eukaryota > Viridiplantae > Streptophyta > Magnoliopsida > Solanales > Solanaceae > Solanum > Solanum stenotomum. Next base: position 24,148,578 of record NC_064293.1, on the reverse strand, counting down.
TTATACTATATACAAATTTGACAAACAACAAAATTCTCTCTCTACACCCTCTGCTAACAGCGGTAACCCAATGGCTCCATTGAACTGCGGGTATCCCCCACGCTCCATCTCATAGAGCCGCCAGGGAGTCTCTCATCGACACGTCGGGACAGGAGATGGCTCCAGCAATAGAGGTGACACTCATCGCAAGGAGATATGCAATTTCTCCATGGAAAGAAAAGTATAAAAGTAAAATAATTTTCATGAAAAGTAAATTCTTCAATCAAAACCCTATAAAAATAGATGAAAATATATGTCTACAAATAAAATTTTCATAAAAAGGAGGAAAAAATCAATTAGAAAATACCTAATGAATTCAAATCACAAAAATCGCTTCTAGAATCATACAAAATGATCTTGAATTGGAAGATTGGGGGAAAATACCAAAAATATGTGATATAGGGATATTGATGAAAGAGAAAGTATTGATGAAGACATAATTAATTATGAGTGTAATAATAACTTTCCTATTTAATAATTTATATTAAATATATATATAAGAAAAACAGATTATTGGTATATAATTAACTTTGCTATTTATTGTATAGTTATATCCATATAACATAATAAAAATAAACTATAGCTATTTATTTTAAATGTATTTTGATGTTTGCCATATTCTATAGTTTTTCCATAAATAAATTTTAGATCAAGGCAAGAGGTGAATACCCATAAGCCATTAGTTGGATATGGAGGAAAATACCTATGATACTTATAAAATGGTGTAGAGGTGAATACTTATATCAAATCATGTGGGGGGATGGAGCCGAATACCTATGATCCTTATAAAATAGTGTGGAGGAGAATACCTATATCATACCATGTGGGGTATAAAGGCGAATACCTATGATCCTTCTAAAATCGTGTGGAGGCGAATAGCTATATCATATCATGTAGGGAATGGACGAGAATACTTATGATCTTTATAAAATGCTGTGGAGGTGAATACCTATATCATATCATGTGGGGCATGGAGGCAAATACCTATAATTGATCTTAGGCATATTTATATGCCTAAGTTGCCAATAATTGCCCATAAGTCAATAATATTAAAAGATGATCTCTAGTTATTAACTTAATGTTTGGTGTAACTTGTAAGGATTGTACACTTACACACATAATTAGTTGTTTTAGGAACTCTCAAAGGAATTAGAGTCAACTTGAAGAAAAGAGATGTGAAAGAGCATGAAAAGCGGCCAAGGATGAAGACCCCAGGGCCAGGCGCTCTGAGAGGCGCGACACGCCGGGGTAAAAAGTTCAGAGACGTCTCTCAGGCGCGCTGCTAGGCGCGGCGCGCCAAGGAAGGAACTTTAGAGGCAAGTTTCAGGCGCAATGAGAGGCGCGGCACCCCACCATGATGCCGACTTTTCCAGCGAATATTAAACTAAAGAGGACTCTTTGTTGGTTTAGGATTGGGTCTTAGTTTTTCTAATTATTATAAATAGACCCATAGGGTTCATTAGTAAGGTCGACTTTTGATTTAGTGTGCAAGGGCAAGAATTCAATTTTGTAACAGGTCTTAATCCTTTAACTCTTCTATTTTCCAGAATTTGAATGAACAATTGTACGTTCTTGTTTTCTAATAGCGTGAGTAGCTAAAACGCCCTAGTTCTGGGGCTGTAGCTACGAATGAATTGTTGATTATTTGAGGTTTTATGAATTAATTATTAGTTGTCATTATGAGTTACTTCTATATTCTTGTTTTAGTATTTCTTGACTGGCCATATAGAGATAAATTTAGTGTCTAACCTTAAAATCGAGAGAGGAGAGGTTGGATAGACCAGAGAATATAGAGAGCTTGATTGACTCGTTAAGTCGAGGTGATTGGTGTTCAGGAGTGACGCCCGGACGAACAACTCGCTTAGTTACGAAACAAGATGAAATATAAATGCTCGCCAGTTAGTGTATTTATCCCCGCTCAACGATGTAGTTAGATAGCTAATTGGAGTAGGCGACTAGAGGTGTGTAGCCCGACTCATACAATTAACCATGTAAACCAGTAACTTGACAACTGAAATTAGTTCTATGCCAATAAAATGATAAATGATATTCAGTGGATGCTACAGCCCTGGAATCGCTTTAAACCTGCTTGAAACATTATATCAAAATCGTTCACAATTAGTTACTTTCATTTAGTCTATAATCAGTAGTAGTTAATAATTAATCATCAACTCTTTGAAAAGATTACTTTTACTTTTATTGGTAGAATTAAGTGGTAAATATAAATTAATTATAAGTCCCTTGGGAACGATAACTTGTTTCTTCAAGAATCTATATTGCTTACGCGACCACGTACACTTGCGTGTATACTAGGGAGCAACAAGTTTTTGGCGCCACTGCCGGGGACTTAGAAATTGCTTTATATTGAAACTTCTTAAGTCTACAACAATATATTCAGATATTAAATACTTGTTCTTAACTTGTGTATTGTAGGTACTTGACTTTCAGGTCTAGCTCGAAAAGGAGATCCTGTCGAACCTTACAACGAATCGGAAACAGTTTTACGCCATCGCAGAAAAATGAATCAGGAACGACAAGGAGAATTGGGGTTAGGTATTACGGGAAACTTTGATGATGATAATCAAGACAATGTGAATAACCCGAAAAACGTAAATAACCCAAGGAACCCGAATAACCAAGGAGGACCGCCTATTGTTCCCGCAAGACCAGTTCGTGATGTGGTAGTCCCACTTACAGCCAACCTGGCATCCAGTATTAGGAAACCTCCACCGATGGGTAGATTTGAACTAAAGCAGAACATGGTGCATATCCTCCATACTAATGGGCAATTCACTGGTCTCCCCCATGAGGATCCTCAAGTCCATCTTAGGACTTTCATAGACATTACCAGTACACACATCCCAATTGGAGTTTCATCAGACTATGTAAGGTTGACTTTGTTCCCATACTCATTGCTAGGAGCTGCAAGGCGTTGGTTAGACTCTGAGCCACCAAACTCCATCACTACTTGGGATGATTTAGCAAAGAAGTTCTTGAGTCAATTTTTTCCATCCAAGAAAACCGCCAAGCTGAGGGGTGAGATAATAAAGTTTGCTCAACAGCAAAGAGAGGACATGTACCAAGCATGGGGCGCTTCAAACAAATGTTGAATGCTTACCCGCACCACATGCAAACCAATGAGGTTTTTTGTCACACTTTCTTTGAAGGTTTAGACTATAATGCTCGTTCTCTTCTTAATAGCGCAGCAGGTGGACAGGCCCTAGCCATAACAAGTGAAGAATTTTTTGCCTTACTCGATAAACTCTCTGAAGGGAACCAAGGGTATGAGGGTGAAATATCTAGAAATTCAACCCAAAAGGCTGCAGGGATCTTAGATGTAGACCAAGCTACTGCCATAAATGCCAAATTAGATACAATGCAACATAACATTACATTGCAGCTTAAACAAATAGCTCTAAATCAGGCTCCGTTAAACGTAGTACAACAAGCATCAAATTGGTGTGAAGTATGTGGTAGTGGAATTCACGAAATCGAGCAATGTGAGGCAAACCCAGATTCCGTAAACTATGTAGGTAATGCGCAGAGGGGTGTAGGGCAACAAAACTATGGTAATACTTACAATCCCAGTTGGAAGAACCGTCCTAACTTCTCGTGGGGTGGTAATCAAAACCAAAATCAAAAGCAAGGGGTTAACCAATACCGTTCTCAAGGGGTTGGGCAACAGTACTACAATCCTAACCAAAGCTCAAATACTAGTGCACAAAAAGAGGGCATGACCAATGAAGAGCAACTCCAAAAGCTCATGAATGAAATAGGGACCAAATTAAATGCTAGAATAGATAAGCAGGATGAGAACATTAGAAACATCCAGATGTCCCAAATGAGTTTAGAGAAACAAGTTGCGCAAGTGGCCAATTCTCTGAACTTGTGTCCCCAAGGTGGGCTACCGGTGATACTGAGCCCAATCCAAAGCAATTGCATGCGGTAAGTACTAGAAGTGGGCTGCACTTAGAAGAACTAGCTCCAAAGAAGAGAGACACTGAGGAAAGTAACAAACCAAAGAAGGTGGAAGAGGTAGTAAAAAGCTCCAATGTTGAGGTATCCGTTCCTCAAAAGAAATTACCACCTCCATTTCCACAAAGGCTCAAAAAGAAAAATGAGGATGAATGCTTCGGTAAGTTTCTCTCTCTCCTTGAATAGGTTCACATTAATCTACCTTTGGTTGATATTTTGCAGGGTATACCGAAGTATGCTAAATACGTGAAGGACATTGTGGCTAGCAAGAGGAGGCTCACGAAATATAAAACCGTAGCACTTACTGAGGAGTGCAGCTCAAGGATTCAAAACAGACTGCCCAAAAAGTTAAAAGATCTGGGCAGCTTTACTGTGCAGATTACAATTGGGCAAAGTGTTCACGCCCGGGGGTTCTGTGATTTTGGGGCTAGTATAAATTTGATGCCCTTATCTTTGTATCTAAAACTGGGGTTGGGTAGTCCAAAAAGAACCACTGTTATTCTTCAACTTGCCGATAGATCCATTGCTAGGCCAAATGGGGTGGTAGAAGATGTGTTAGTGCAAGTAGGTTCATTTATTTTTCCGGTAGATTTTGTGGTATTAGACTTTTAACCCGATCCTGAAGTTCCATTCATTTTGGGACGTCCTTTTTTGGCCACGGGTAAGGTATTGATTGATGTAGCAGCTAGTCAATTAACCATAAGGGCACACGATAAGGTCGAGGTATTTGATGTTTACCGCGCTCTAAAATTACCTTATATTTATGAAGAATTGTCTGCTATTACTGTGGTTGATCGCCTAGTAGAGGCACATTCAGTTGTGCCTGACGACCCATTAGGAAGAGTGTGAGTAAGTCATAAGGGAGATGAAGACACTTAGGCTCAAGAGATAGAAACATATCTGAATCTAGCACTGGTGGAGCCTCACAAGCAGAGAGTAGAACCATTAGAGTGTGAGTTAGGGCCACCACCAAAACCCTCCATTGAGGAGACCCCAAAGCTGGAACTGAAAACACTGTCGGCTCACCTCAGGTATGCATTCTTGGGTACTAATGAAACTTTGCCTGTTATACTTTCTGCAGAGTTGTCTGAATTTCAGGTTGGAGCGGCATTGCGGATTCTAAAGCGGAAAAAGAGAGCTATTGGATGGCAGATGGTTGACATCCATGGGATTATTCCAGCATTATGTATGCACATAATCTACATGGAAGAGGATCACAAGCCAAGTGCACAACATCAACGTCGACTAAATCCTTTGATGAAAGAAGTGGTGAGAAAAGAGGTAATAAAGTGGCTAGATGCTGGAATTGTGTACCCAATCTCTAATAGTAAGTGGGTAAGTCCGGTACAATGTGTTCCCAAGAAGGAAGGTATGACAGTGGTAAGGAACGAAAAGAATTAGTTGATTCCTACTAGAACAGTAACCGGGTGGAGAATTTGCATGGATTATCGGAAACTAAATGATGCTACCCGGAAAGATCACTACCCCGTTCCCTTCATTGATCAGATGCTTGACCGACTAGAAGGACAGGAGTACTATTGTTTCTTAGATGGGTATTCCGGTTACAACCAGATCTTGATTGCACCCGAGGATCAGGAAAAGACCACGTTCACTTGTCCTTATGGTACCTATGCTTTCAAATGTATGCCATTCGGACTTTGCAATGCACCAGCAACTTTTCAAAGGTGTATGATGGCCATTTTTCATGATATGGTAGAAGACTTTGTAGAGGTGTTCATGGATGATTTCTCTGTCTTTGGGAAGTCTTTTGAGGTATGTCTCCGAAATCTTGATAAGGTACTTGCTAGATGTGAGGACACTAACTTAGTGCTGAACTGGGAAAAGTGTCATTTCTTGGTAAAAGAGGGGATAGTGTTGGGACACAAGGTGTCTAAATCTAGTTTGGAGGTTGATAAGGCTAAGGTAGAAGTTATTGAGAAATTGCCCCCTCCCATTTCTGTCAAAGGTGTGCGTAGTTTTCTTGGTCATGCAGGTTTTTACAGGTGATTCATCAAGGATTTTTCCAATATTACAAGACCTATGTGCATTCTCTTGGAGAAAGAGGTGAAGTTTGACTTCGATGAGATTTGCTTAAAAGCTTTTGAAATGTTGAAGAGGGACTTAATTGAAGCTCCCATCTTAATTGCTCCTGATTGGGAATTACCATTTGAACTCATGTGTGATGCAAGCGACGTAGCAGTGGGTGCAATGTTGGGACAAAGAAAGAATAAATTGTTCCACTCTATCTATTATGCAAGCAAGACCCTTGACGCTACACAAGCTAATTACACAGTGACTAAGAAGGAAATGCTGGCTCTAGTGTTCGCCTTCGACAAGTTCAGATCGTATTTGGTAGGTACTAAAGTGATTGTTTTTACTGACCATGCAGCTATTAGATACCTATTCAACAAGAAGGATGCTAAACCAAGGCTAATTTGGTGGATATTGCTTCTCCAAGAATTTGACCTGGAGATCAGAGATAGGAAAGGTACTGAGAATCAAATAGCAGATCACTTATCTAGGTTGGAGGATTTTTCACATGTGAACGAAGGTGAGCAAATTCAGGAACAGTTTCCGGACGAACAATTGATGGCACTAGATATCTCTCAAGTACCATGATATGCAGACATTGTGAATTTGATAGTAAGTGGCGATTATCCTCCGGGTGCAACCACCCAACAAAAGAAAAAGCTCAATCATGATGCCAAGTTCTACATTNTGATGCAAGCGACGTAGCAGTGGGTGCAATGTTGGGACAAAGAAAGAATAAATTGTTCCACTCTATCTATTATGCAAGCAAGACCCTTGACGCTACACAAGCTAATTACACAGTGACTAAGAAGGAAATGCTGGCTCTAGTGTTCGCCTTCGACAAGTTCAGATCGTATTTGGTAGGTACTAAAGTGATTGTTTTTACTGACCTTGCAGCTATTAGATACCTATTCAACAAGAAGGATGCTAAACCAAGGCTAATTTGATGGATATTGCTTCTCCAAGAATTTGACCTGGAGATCAAAGATAGGAAAGGTACTGAGAATCAAATAGCAGATCACTTATCTAGGTTGGAGGATTTTTCACATGTGAACGAAGGTGAGCAAATTCAGGAACAGTTTCTGAACGAACAATTGATGGCACTAGATATCTCTCAAGTACCATGGTATGCAGACATTGTGAATTTGATAGTAAGTGGCGATTATCCTCCGGGTGCAACCACCCAACAAAAGAAAAAGCTCAATCATGATGCCAAGTTCTACATTTGGGATGAATCATTCTTGTTTAAGCAAGGCATAGATCGGGTAGTGAGACGGTGCATTCCTGAATCTGAGGTTCACAAAGTGCTCGAGAGTTTCCATACTATTCCATATGGAGGTTACCATGGAGGAGAGCGTACTGCTCATAAGGTACTACAATCTGGTTTCTTTTGGCCCTCTTTATTTAAAGATTCTATTTCTTTTGTGAAGGGTTGTGATAAATGCCAAAGGGTGGGTACTATTTCAAGAAGACATGAGATGCCACTCAGTAACATTTTCGAGGTGGAAATATTTGATGTGTGGGGTATTGACTTCATGGGTCCCTTTCCACCATCCAGTGGAAAGCAATACATTCTTGTGGCTGTGGATTATGTGAGTAAATGGGTGGAGACTGTTGCTCTTCCTTCCAACGATTCAAGGGTGGTGATAAAGTTCATCAGGAAGCACATCTTCACTCGCTTTGGCACTCCAAGTGCAATTATAAGTGGAGGTAAGCATTTCATTAACCATCTTGTTAAGAATCTTCTTGCTAAGTATGGTATTCGTCATAAGGTTGCTACAGCTTACCATCCTCAAACAAGTGGTCAAGTGGAGGTGTCAAATAGAGAGGTGAAGCAAATTTTGCAAAAAACGGTGAATGCGCAAAGGAAAGATTGGTCTGATAAACTAGATGATGCGTTGTGCGCATATAGGACTGCGTACAAGACACCAATAGGGACTTCTCCCTGTCACAAAGTATTTGGGAAGGCATGTCACCTTTCGGTGGAATTAGAGCATCAAGCATATTGGTCAATTAAGAAGCTGAACTTAGACCCCAAGCTAGCCGGTAAAAAGAGAGTGAATCAGCTGCATGAACTTGAGGAGTTTAGGCTCCATGCTTATGAGAATGCCAAGCTATACAAAGAAAAGACAAAGAGGTGGCATGACAAGCACATTGTAGCTCGTACCTTCAATCCAGGAGATAATGTACTACTCTTCAACTCTAGACTAGGGTTATTCCCCAGAAAACTAAGGTCGAAGTGGAGTGGTCCATTCAAAGTGGTTAGAATGACTCAACATGGGGCAGTTGAACTTCAAGGTGAGACTGGCCCTACTTTCTTGGTCAATTGGAAAAAAGTGAAGCACTATTTCGGTGAGGATTCGGATCGTGATCGAGAAGCTCTTGAGCTAAATGATGAATGATCCAAGTTGTGTCGTGCTGAGACGTTAAATCAAGCGCTACATGGGAGGGAACCCATGAACAAAATGTAACAAATAGATAATATGTCTTCGAATTCTTGAAAATTTTTATTTTAGCGTAGTTTTAATTCTTTGAATGTAGGTTAGTTATAGTTAGATATGATTCTTTCTTTTATTATTTGTAAAAAAAAAATAAAAATTAACTGTAGCCAGGCGCACTGGCAAGCGCGCCTGGCCTGGCAGATAAGTTCAGAGCACCTTTTCAGGCGCTATACTGGCGCATCGCGCCCCTATCGCGTCCCTACCCAGATTTTTTAGAAATCCGGGTTTTTACCCGGAGAAAGCCCGACCCACTCCCCTTAAATCCCTACAAACTCCCAATTATCTCCCCCATTCTCATACAAACCGCCCNCAACTTCTCTCCAACTCTTCTTCTTCTTCTCACCTTTCATCTTCTACTTCCTCCATTTTTACTCCCATCCAAACTCTTCTTCTTCCCCACCACCAACTATAAATCCTCCACTTCCCCTCTTCTCTTTCACTTCTAAACCATCCTCCTCCAACCATATTCTTTTTCTTCTCTCCTCAATAACCAATCCGACTCCCCCATTCATTCTAATCTTCCCTCTAGTTTTCTCTTCTTAACAGGTTTCAATGGCACCTAAGGTGAAGAATGTGGCGGGGTCTAAGTGAAGTAGAAAGGGCGAAGCATCCGGATCCTCTAGCGATCGGGAACCGGTTCAAAAATTCAGCAAAAAGGCTGTCGAAAGGTATGGATGGGACTGGTTTGCATGTCAACAAGAGGCGAAGTATATGGGCGACGAATTTGTGAATGAGGTACGGTTACAGTCACAATTTCCTGCTATATATCAGACTGTTAATGATTTGGGTTTGCGTTTCATGTTTGATGATCCAAGAGATTGCAATTTGACGTTAGTGAGAGAATTTTATGCAAATTGGTTAACTGAAACAAAATATAAAACTGTGTCGGTTAGGGGGAAAGATGCCAGGTTTTCTGCCCGAATTCTGAATAAGTTGTTAGGAACCCCGAATTGTGACCATGATGAGTTTAATAGCTTGAAGGATAAACCTCCTTATAGGAATATACGACATACCTTGTGTGGGGTTGATGTGACTGCTAGGTGGGAGCAGAGTAAGGATACTGGGAGGCATACTACCCTCTATTTTGCTAACTTTAATCAGGTTTCTCGGGTGTGGCTGAAATTAGTGTGTAGTGTGTTGTTGCCTGCTAAACATTTAACTGAGGTAACTCGGGATAGGGTGGTGTTAGTTTACATGCTGATGAAAGGTATGCCTATTAATGTTGGGTCAATTCTGAGGTAAAATATGATGAAATTTTGAAATAATATGCGGTGGAGATTCTGTTATGGGGGGTTGATCACCCGTTTTCTGAGGAGTGAGGGTATTGAAGAGGAGGCAGTGGACATGACTATTGTGTATCACCCGGACCTGAAGGGTAAGTTAGTTGATGTGACCCGAACTAAGGCACTAGATCTGTCACATGGACCTGTCTTGTCTGCCCAAGAGAGGCAAGCCCGTGATGATAACGTCATGGAAAGAATGTTTGGTATGGAAGAACTGCAGTTGCGCATAGGAGGGCGTCCAGTTACTGATGCTGAGATGGAAACTATGGCAGAACGATATCCGTTGTCTGAGAGTGTCGCTTTTTTGTGCAAGACTGGTCCTGCCTTTGTAGAGCCTTTGGATGATGATGAGCCTACGGCTGACGAGGCTATAGATGATGAGAAGGAGGCTGATGATGCCGCTGATGAAGCGAATGCCTTCATGGTGTTCGATGATGGTGACGCCGAGGCCTAGCGGCCTAAGGGAGTATTCCTAACTCTATAATTTGCCTTAATTAAGCATTGAGGACAATGCTTACTTTTCAAGTGTGGGGTGGGGTAATATGTCTCTGTTGTATATAGTTGTTTACTGCTTTATCGAGTCTAGTGGTAGCTTTTAGTTAAAGTTTTAAATTTTTTTTGGGTTCCTCAGTGTTTGTTTTCGGTACTTTTACTGAGGATTGTCCCTTTGAACCGACTAGGACTAGTTTATGGCTTTATTGAGCTTTAAGAGTCGTCATAGGAGTGACAGTTTCCAATGATGGATGGATGACGACCGTCTTAAGGGAAAATTAGTCACATAGAAGAGTAGGATTGAGAAACCAACCTTGGCCTTTTGAAACTATGTCCGAAGAGGTTAGCCAAATGTCATGAGTAGTCACAAGCATGTGTTCTTAGTGTTGACTCCAAATAAAAATAAATGAGCTTAATTGTGTAATGATACCATAATGCAAGTTGTAAGAGCATGTTGGTTGATATATTATTATATGTGTCATAATGCCATGTGTGGTGCGAATTGATTGGTTCTTTATGAACTTGATATCTAGAACTTGCCTTGTATGTGTTGAACTAGTAACGTATATGACTTAAGGAATGTGATGGAGGCTCTTCTTTGAAATAGCTAATTCTTAACTTTACGTGTATGCCTACCATTGAAATCATCCTTAGTGAAGCCTCATTGAGCCTTTAGCCTTGTTTATTGATAAACCACATGATAAGCCAAAAACTCGTTGCTTGATACCAAGTCTTTTGATCCCATGAAAAATCCTTAATGCACTATGTCAAGAATAAGGGTTGGAAAATGTTGGTTGAANGAAAGAAGAGCTGTAAAGAAAATTGCTGGCTAAATAATGACATGTGCATCAGGGAGGTGTAGTCACTAAAATGATTCCTAAATATTCCCTCCCTTACCTTAAGCCTACATTACAACCTAATGAAAGTCCTCTTAATTCCTTGAGAAATATATGCGGAAGTCATAATACACTCTTGGCAAGCCTATGGCATGTTGAGAAAAGTAAGAACTTCTTTTGTGAGGGTGAGTTGACTGTTTGAAAAAAATAGGCCTTGTTGATATTGCAAGTTGTTTGAGTGAAAGGCTTTACTAAACAAGAACAAGCGAGGGCATTCATGGCATACATAAGATTATCGAATTGGTGTGTTTGTATGAGTTGCATTACCCCAAAAAATAATACTAAAAGGGTCACTCTTTGAGCATGTGTTGCACTTGGTGTAGATGTTGTGAATTATTGCACCCATGGTGAACTACAACATCATGATAAAAAAAAATGTTTGGTTGATTTTGAGGTGGGTTGATAAGTCCAAGGGTTGTGAAAAGGGTTGATAGTCTAGAGATTGTTTGAGGACAAACAAAGTTCTAAGTGTGGGTGGTGATCTTAGGCTTATTTGTATGCCTAAGTTGCCAATAATTGCCCATAAGTCAATAAGATTAAAAGATGATCTCTAGTTATTAACTTAATGTTTGGTGTAACTTGTAAGGATTCTACACTTACACACATGATTAGTTGTTTCAGGAACTCTCAAAGGAATTAGAGTCAACTTGAAGAAAAGAGATGTGAAAGAGCATGAAAAGCGGCAACGGATGAAGACCCCAGGGCCAGGCGCTCTGAGAGGCGCAACGCGCCTAGGTAAAAAGTTCACAAACGTCTCTCAGGCGCGCTGCTAGGCGCGGCGCGCCAATGAGGGAACTTTAGAGGCAAGTTTCAGGTGTGATGAGAGGCGCGGCGCCCCACCATGATGCCGACTTTTCCAGCGAATATTCAACTAAATAGGACTCTTTGTTGGTTTAGAATTGGGTCTTAGTTTTTCTAATTATTATAAATAGACCCATAGGGTTCATTAGTAAGGTCGACTTTTGATTTAGTGTGCAAGGGCAAGAATTCAAGTTTGTAACAGGTCTTAATCCTTTAACTCTTCTATTTTCCAGAATTTGAATGAACAATTGTACGTTCTTGTTTTCTAATAGCATGAGTAGCTAAAACGCCCTAGTTCTGGGGCTGTAGCTATGAATGAATTGTTGATTATTTAAGGTTTTATGAATTAATTCTTGGTTGTCATTATGAGTTACTTCTATATTCTTGTTTTAGTATTTCTTGACTGGCCATCTAGAGATAAATCTATTGTTTAACCTTAAAATCGAGAGAGGAGAGGTTGGATAGACCAGAGAATATAGAGAGCTTGATCGACCCATTATGTCAAGGTGATTTGTGTTCAGGAGTGACGCCCGGACGAACAACTCGCTTGGTTACGAAACAGGATGAAATATAAATGCTCGCCAGTTAGTCTATTTATCCCCGCTCAACGATGTAGTTAGATAGCTAATTGGAGTAGGCGACTAGAGGTGTGTAGCCCGACTCATACAATTAACCCTCTAAACCAGTAACTTGACAGCTGAAATTGGTTCTATGCCAATAAAATGATAAATGATATTAAGTGGATGCTACAGCCCTGGAATTGCTTTAAACCTGCTTGAAACATTATAGCAAAATCATTCACAATTAGTTACTTTCATTTAGTCTATAATCAGTAGTAGTTAATAATTAATCATCAACTCTTTGAAAAGATTACTTTTACTCTTATTGGTAGAATTAAGTGGTAAATATAAATTAATTATAAGTCCCTTGGGAACGATAACTCGTTTCTTCAAGAATCTATATTACTTACGCGACCACGTACACTTGCGTGTATACTAGGGAGCAACAATAATCCTTATAAAATGGTGTGAAGGTGAATACTATATCATATCATGTGGGGCATGAAGGCGAATACCTATGATTCCCTAAGATGGACATGGAGGTGAATAACTATGACTATACAAGTAAGGCAAGAGGTGAATACCCATTAGCCTTTATAATAGGCAAAGAGAGGTGAATCCCCATATCTTGAAAAGTAAAGTAAGAATCATGTGAATTATGTCATGAAGAATAAATTGTTTGGATGATTGCTAGAATGGCCTTCGATGAGATGTATGACTAGAGTTGAATTCCCATGTCTTGAAAAGGTAAGATAAATATGATATTGATGATGATAAGCTTGAGTGATGGCCTAAGGTTGCCTACTTTGATGCGTAAGACTAGTGAAAGACTATGCATGGCATGGCTAAGTATGCCTTGAGGTTTGATTTAGGGAGCATTCCTTTATGTCATGATGACTTATGTACATTGACTCTACTTATAACTTATGTTGTTATCTATTATGCTTATAGCCTATGTCATATGTTGACTAATGTTTATGTTATGCTTATGCTGATGATTTATGATAGCCATCATATTTATTACATATTTGTACTAACCTATACTCTTGCATACATTCTTATCAAATGTAGGGTCCGGCGATATTGACTTACATCCCCGAGGCTAGGTTCATAGTAGAGCAAGGATTAAAGATTCGGTAAGTCCTCACATCATTCAAGGATTTGACCACATGTCCTTATGTCTTTCTTTTTATGTTAGAACTATTGTATGAGTTGTGTCCTAAGATATTCATGTTTTACATGATTTCAGACAAAGTGTAATGAACTTCCGCTTCATTTTATGAAACTTTGATGTTATGAAAAACGTTTTAAATTTTCGTTCATTTCTATTACTTTATGTTATGATATTCTAAGGGGTTTGTATGAGGCCTCTCGGGGTCTTGTATGCCTTTTTACATCTAGGGGGTACCCCTAGGTCGTGACAAACTTGGTAATCAGAGCACAAGGTTTAGAATGGTTCTAGGATGTCTCAAAACCACGTCAAGTAGAGTCTTGTTCATAAGTGTCAAGCTCACCACATTTATGAATGAGAGGCTACTAGATGCTTAGGAAACTTCACTACTTCATTACTCTAAGTCGTGCCATAGAGTTTAGCTCTATAAGGTCTTTCTTCCAATCCTTATCTGATGGTCTTCAGGATATGACTACTCGAAGGGCTCATGCTACAAGAAATGAGGGAGAAAATGTTAGTCGTGATGCTAATTATGGCTATGTGACTAGATAGGACTTGATATACTAGATTTAGATGTCATCTTTGGGATGGATTGGTTGCACTATTGTTATGCTTCTATTGTTTGTAGAACCCATGTAGTCGGATTTCAGTTCCCTAATGATCCTATCCTAGATTGGAAGGGGCGAATTTCTATGTCTATAGGTCAGTATGTGTTTTATATGAAAGCTAGAAGAATGATTTTTATAAATTTCCAATATCACCTAGTTAGGGTGAGAGAAATAGATTTTTAAGTGTTGACCAACTCTAAGAAGCTAGTTGCTTTTCTAAGGTTGACCTTAGGTCAGGTTACCACCAATTGAGGGTGAAGGATGATGATTTCCCGATAATGGGTTTTAGAACCCAATATTGTTATTATGAGTTTATGGGGATGTCATTTGGTTCGACTAATATCCCGGTGACATGTAGGACTTTGATGATTATTGTTTCTAGATAATATCTTGATGTCTTAAGTTAGTATAATCCTCTAAAAGTTAGTAGTATAAGTTCACCATGGTTTAGAATCGTCTTGTTTTATGGATGCAAAAGCTTAGTGATAACTTGATCCGACCTTAGAATTGAATGAAGCAGTGCAGAAAGTCCATTTAGACTTGATCCCAAGGGGGAGATGGTGTTCTTAGATTGGAAGGTTGTTAAGTAATCCAAATGTTCATGATTTGGTTTTACTAGAATTTCTCACCCTTGAAAGGTGCAATGAGTTTGGGAATTTTAGTCCCCATCTCGTAGGTCCATATGAGATCTTGAGATGTGTTAGTAAGGGTCCTTATGAGCTAGGTTGCCTAATGAGTCAGCATCAGTGCATCCGATTTACCATGTCTCTATGATTAAGATGGGTGTTGGAGATTCGACGTCTATAAGTTCCCTTACAAAAGTTGGGAGTTTGTGAGAATCTCTTTTATGGAGAAGTACCGGTTGAGATCTTAGACCGGCAAGTTTAGAAGTTGAGGGACAAGGAAGTTGCTCCCGTGAAGATGTTATGGAGGGATATTTTAGTTAAGGGTGTTAGTTGAGGGTGTCACTTGAGAGGCCGAGGCCGATAATATGTCCTAATATCCTCTTCTTTGTCCTTCTATTCCTTCTTTAGCTTGAGGTGATGAGTTCATCTTGGTTTGTTCTTTGTATGAAGTCATGTGTGTTTTTGATATTCCCATGATTTCTTTATGATTATGCATGTTCATGAAAAGCTTATGTTTAGAAAGAAAATGAGTTTATATGATTTATTTTCCTCATGTTGTAGTGCATTGAGTATGAGTTGCCTATAGACTTCATGAGATGAATTGTTATACATACTTTAGCTTGGAGTTGAGAGATTCCTCCTTGAATGTCTGCTATGAGTATAGATTGCATATAGGCTCTATGAGATTGTGTTGAGCATGCATTTTGCTTGGAGTTGATAGTTCCTCCTTGAACATGAGAGATATTCAAATTTCATGCATAATGGGTTGTTAGATGTAGCTCCTACCTTCCATATGATGCATTGAGTATGTTTAGCTTGGAGTTGATGTTTCATCCTTAGTTCAATGCATTTAGATGAGTTGCATGCATGATGGGCTGCTAGTCAAGAGTCGTTCCTTTAAGAGATGCCTAGAATATCATTTGAGGATGAATGTCCCCAAGGAGGAGATATTGTAACACCCCGTAGCCTAGTAGGCCATCTAGGGCTAAGAGTGAGGGCTACAAGCCAAAGACTGGGGGCAAGAGCCAAGAGAAAGGGCTAGAGCCAAGGGAAAGATCCAAGGCTGCCCAAGCTTCCCAAGGCACTGCTCACCTTCCATGGCAGCCTTGACACCTCGTGGTGGCCACCACGGATTGTGGGGCCACCTATGATGGTGAGGCAGTAGCTCCCCAAGGGCTGCCCAAGTTGGACTCATCGTCATGAGCCACTTCATGGCCATTAGTGATGACCAAAACTCATAGGAAGGCTCGTGGTGATGCCTTCAATTCTTAGGGGCCAAGGAAAGGTGTCCTAACCACTGGTCTAAGACCACAAGCAAGACAACGGCTAGTGGTGAGGACCACGGCTCGTGGTGCCTCTCTTGAGGGCTGGACAGTGGGCTGCCAAGTGGGGGTATTTTGGGACATTCCGGTTTGAGTTAGATTAAATTAAGGTCATTTTGCCTAAGCCTAGTACACCTATATAAGTGAATTTAACCCTTTTAACTCAGAATGCAAGACATTATTTGTAACACCCCATAGTTTAGTAGGCCAACTTGGACTAAGAGTGAGGGCAACAAGACCCAAGTAAAGGGGGCAAGGCTCAAGCCAAGGGCCAAGTCTGCCCCAAACTTGCCAATCACTGCCCCACCTCAAGACCACCATCACGGCTCGTGGCGTCCACCACGGCCCGTGGTGTGGCTCATGGTGGCTAAGGCATCGCTACCTTGAGCTGCCCAAGAATGGCTCACCTTCACGAGCCACTTCACGGCTAGTGGGGAAGACCACGACTCGTGGGAAGGCTCATAAAGATGCCTTAGAGTGTTAGAGGCCAAGACACCATGGCTTAGCCACTACCAGAGCACCATGGCTTATGGAAGGGACCACGACTCGTGGAGCCTGCCGCAGTGCCTGGGAGCAGGCTGTTTTGTAACGGGTAATTTGGGAAATTCTTTTTTAAGTTAGCTTTAAGAGAGGTCATTTTGTATAGTCTTAGTACACCTATATAAGCTATTTTAACCCTTCAAACTCCCCAATTAAGTTATTTTATTCCCAAAACCCAAATCAAAACCCCAAGTTCATCTTATCAAATATTTCTCTCTCAAGAAAACTCATAGAAAAAGAAGAAGAAGAAGAAGAAGAAGAGGGTCAAGCTAGGTCAAGTCTCCATTATTTCAAGCTTGGTAGGCTTTGTAATCAAGTTATGATGGCATATTCGTTCATGGATTCCTTTCATCCATGAAGCCCCCTTATGTTTCCCCCAATTGTGAAGATGAATCCCCAATTCTAGTTCGAGTTCCTTCCTATATTGTGGGTATTGTTGTATATTGATCCAATTTAGTAGATAATGGTTATTTATGATTGTTTATGATGTAATTACATATTTATAGTATGATTATACATATATTCTTGATTAACCTAAGGTTCTAGGGTGAAATGGATATAGTTTGGTTTTATGCCATGAAAGGGGAAATTGAGGGCTTAGATGTGGCCTTCTAAGATTGATGAATTACTTTATGAATTTCTTGATATTAGAGTACCTAGATATGAATTTCTTACGAGTAAAGTTTGTAGATACGAATTGATTAGATTAGGGCTTATATGATGAATCATGATTAGTAGTGTTGAGATTGAGTTTATATGATGATATATGACTAGAATTGCTTAAAAATGAAGCATGTGGTTAGATTGTCTTGAGAATTTGTCATATATTATGACCATGTGAAGTATTGCTTGAGATTAAGGCTTGTAGTATGAATGTGATTTGTGTGAAGTATTGCTTGAGATTAAGGCTTGTAGTATGAATGTGATTTGTAGGGCCTTGAGGGTAAAAGTTAATATGTTGAATTATTAATATTAAGGCGTTGATAGTGAAGCTTATATGATGATGGTAGACTATTTGATAGAATTGTTGTGGAAGGACCTTACCCACCTAATATACCTCATGAATGTTTGAGTGCATGAAGTGATAGAATCACATGAGTTAGGATGATATTCATGTCTAGTGCTTGAACCCTAAGTGTGATGACTGAAAGTAAGTTTGAACCTCCAGGAGGTGAAGTATGAGATTATGCTTGTAGTAATTGAACTACTTGAATTATGATTATATCCAATCTAATGTAGTCATACAACATGTATTGATTTGATATGAGCTTTGACCTTGAAAGTGAAAGATATGATATTAGGCATTTTTATGAAGGTTAGGTACATGTTTTAAGAACAACACTTTGAGGGTAAAGTGAATATGCTCATGATCAAGTTGTTTTTTTGTTGAAAGGTTATTCTCATATATACACCTATGTATGAATATGAGATGATGTGAATGGTTCCCTCACAATATGGTGATTCTAAAGGTTGATAGACTAGTCTCACCTAACGAATCTATATGAAGACATGGATGATGAAAGGTCATTCTTACGCATAATCTAATGAGCTATAGTATGAGTAATGTTGGATTGAGTGTCAAGACATTCTTCTATGATTATGAACTTAAGTTAGGACTTAATATGAACTCAAATGGGAATTATGCTTAGCACCGAGTGGATATTGATATGAGATGGAAGCCCTCACCTTAGTAGAGGCCGGGTTTCTAGTAGGAATCTCTTGAGATGGGAGCCCTCACGTTAGTAGAGGCCAGGTTACTAGAAGCAATCTCATGGGATGGAATCCCTCACGATAGTAAAGGTTGGGTTTCTAGTAGCAATCCCCTTTTCCCATAGACTACGTGCCCCCGTAGGTTACTTAGCTAATGGATCCACCTAAGCTAAGAGTATGGTTCTACCTTTGGCAAGTAGAAACCCCTTTTCGGTGTGGGGTAGACACCGGATTACATGTTAAGCTCACATGGTATATGTCAGGTAAGGCTAATTCTCACAACAAGAATATGAATTATGAACTATGGTTACTCAAGAAGCTTTACTTAACATGGGTGGGATTATAGGGTCTTATTCATGGATTGCACAAGTATTCTTTGAGGGTGTTCATGGTATGTTCTCTTATATTATGATGGTCTATGAAATGAATGTTCTTATTGTTTATGCTTATGATGTATGCTTAGTTTGGATTGTAGCTTGAAAGGCCCTTCCAATGCATGTGTGACTAAAGGTGAATGTTCCCTTGTCTATGAGAAATAAGCTAAGGATGAGATCAAAAGAATGATAAAGATGAATGAGGACCTAAAGTGACTTGCTTAGCATGGATGGGATTATGGGGTATTATCCCTGTATTGCATAAGCTTGCCTTGAGGTGACTTATGAAGTGTTTCCTTTACTCTATGTTGTTCTAAATGCATTAATTATTCCTATGACAATGATGTTATCTCTTATGCTCACAAGTTATGATTAAAGTCTATTATACTATAGCCTATGTCTTATGATGATTTGTTTTATGCTTATGACTTATGTTATTGTCTCTTATGATTATGGTATATGTCTTATGTTGACTAATGCCTCTTATATGCGTATGTTGATTATTTATGCTAGCCATCATATTTAGTACATTATTGTACTAACGCATACTTTTGCCTACTTCTTATCAAATCTAGGGTTCAGTAATATTGACTTCCATCCTCGTGGTTAGGTTCATAGTAGATCAAGAAGAGTATTTTTGGTGAGTCCTCATAGCATCGAGGACTTGATCACCCTTTCCTTTTATGTCTTTCTTTTATGTTTAGACTTTTGTATGGGCTGTGTCCCTAACTCTTTTTAAAGTATTACATGGTTTGAGACAAGTGTAATAGACTTCCGCTTCGTTTTATGAGACTTTGATTGTATTGAAAATATTTCAATTTTTTGTACTTTTCTATTATATTATATTGTGATATGCTAAGTGACTTACATGGAGTCCTTCGGGGTTCTTTGTGTCATGTTACATCTAGGGGGTACCTGACTAACATTTCAAGGACAATTCATCCAATTTTAAGTGTCAACGATCACTAGTTAGTATAAAACCCAACTAAATGAGTTGGGGTCGAATCCTACAGCGAGTGGTACGTGTTTGAGATTTAACAGCAAAGTATGAATATAGTAAAATCAGTCATAGGAATGGACATTATCGAATGAAAACATAATTTAAGTTAGGGGATGACACGAATGTCAAATAACAAGGGGGTTTTGGTTTAAAATTATCAACTACAACAACAGCAAACAATACGAAATACAATAATGAGACGGATTCTTGGGATGTGATTCGATTATAGGCTAATATGGACAAATGGGTAATTGCAACTGTTAGGAAATAGTTGTATATTAGTGAGTAAGCTAAGCCATAGAGAGAATAAATTTTCTCTCGAACAATTTACCCCTAATCAAGTTGATTTCTCTCGAACATCAACAAGCAAGCAAAATAAGACTAGCCTACACCTTTGTCTATTCACTCTCTCGAGCTGAATATGTGGGACTGAGTTTAGGATTCACTCTCTCGAGTTGAACCCATGTCAACCTAATACCCACTGACCATCAATTGATAAGCTAGGTTTTAAAACCTCTCTCTCAAGCAAGCCAAAAACACGAAGGTAGAACTGCATTTGCAACTACATTTCTTAAATTAAACCACAATTACTTATTAAACTCACTTCTAAACATCATTTAAACTAACAATTAGCAATACCCATAAACTAAATCAGCCCATAATCACATAATCACACCCCAAGAATTAGGGTTTTAGCTACACATTATAAAAAGAAAAAAATCGTTACCAAATTGAGTTTCCATCAACTGGGTAAGATTGACTACGCTCTTACAATGGTCTAATTTGAAGAATCTCAAAGACCCACTTCCAATTTTTCAAAAGTGAAGAAACTTCATCCCTCCAAAGCTTAGGAAAAAACTAGAGAAAATTGTCCCAATACTCAGAATTCAATATGTATAATAATAATAATTGTTAATTGATACTAAACTAAATGTTCAAAAATGTATTTATAGTCGCCAAAAATATGTTGCGAAGGGCCGTTCGGCGCAGTAAGTCGAGCTCGCCGATCCACTCGGTGATCCGCCCTTTGGTCCTTTCTATCGCCCTTTTTTGCCTTGGCCTTCAGCATCCTCAAGTTCTATAACTTTGGGAGATCCAACACTGCATCGCGGAACCACTCGACAATTCGCCAACTGTTCCTTTATCTCGCCAACTTGGATTTTTCCTTCAAGGTTGTCACGATCCGAGAGCACCTCCTAGTCGTAACACGACGTACTCGACCTCAAAGAGGTCTAATACAAGCCTCTTAGCATTCATAACATTCAATATAGAAAAGAGTGCGGGATTAAAAACCTTTCAATCCAAAAACATAAGACTCAAAGGTCTACATCTTTAAGAAAACAATCTTTCAAAAGTACACAAGAATACTAAGTCTCTTAGCCATCTTAGACATAAACCTGAAAATATACTAGGGACACGGCCCTTTACAATCAAAATGAGTCTATTAAGTCTATTACAAGAACCTTATCATAAAACTAGAATAGAAAAGTCTTGTCCTCGACATATAAGGACATACCACAAGATCTTGGAAGAACTTCAAATCCCAAGCTTACTATAGAACCCGCTCACTTGCCGTAACCTACACTTGTAGAAAATAGGGAAAAAATGGAATTAGCACAATTAAATACTAAGTATGATGACTATGCAAAAACATGCTAAAACGGACATTTATTTGAGATATATGCTTTCATGCCATTTTTTTATAAAACCTTCATAACACAAGTATAATGACTATGCAAAAACATGCTAAAACGGACATTTATTTGAGATATATGCTTTCATGCCATTTTTTTTATAAAACCTTCATAACACAAGTATAAGAGACACATTTCAAGTCATCATCCACATATGAGACAATACCCACATAATAGACATACTCAACTAGTACCAATGTACAACACATAAACATAATAGTCAAGTAAGTCCTTTCATCATCTTAAAACCTCTATCTCAAGTCACCCTGAAGTGACCGCCCATACAACCTCTTCATATACACCTAAGTGTTCCTAAGGGATACCATAGATAAGGAATTTAGCATTACAATATAACATGCTAAGTCAACATTCTTTATTACACCATTTTGGGAGACATTCAAGCAATTAGGGGACTTTCACGTAATAGTCATTTAGACTTAAGGAACTCACTTTAGCATCTTCTAGGCCTACTCGTGCCATGTGTAGATAGAATCCCATAATACCACCTACACTTTGTAGAACCTATCCAATAACTAGAGTGCACATCCCACATGATGGGAATAGACATTAACCGACATAGACCATACTAGCTAGGCATCGAATCCGGAGTCTACCCTACTCTGTGGAAGGTGTTCTACTTGCCAAGGGTAGAACTAATAAGCAACCCATGTAGGCACATGGTTTAAGGGATATCCAAAGAAGTTCATCACTAAGTCTAGCCGACCCATAGTACTTCTACCAACAAGGGCACCAGAAGGATCTACCAATCAAGGTTCAATATAATAGCTCATTGACTTTCTTAGAGAAGGTTTTCTACCATTCCGGTCCACCAAATCTAAGTCTATCATTTCACACAAGAAGAAGGTCATCACCCTAAGGTACACCACTTCAAGGTTTTTCATTCACTTAGGAGTCTACACTTATGAAAGGGCACCATGCTTAGGTCTACCGATCCTAGACATTCATTCATTCCATAAGCTTTCATGTAACAAGAAGGAACATCTAAGTCTACCAAGCAAGCCACAACATTTCCATATAGAGACTCTTCATAGTTTAACATCATC
>NC_064293.1:24056945-24125862 GCF_019186545.1 Solanum stenotomum | reverse complement strand
GCTCATTGACTTTCTTAGAGAAGGTTTTCTACCATTCCGGTCCACCAACTCTAAGTCTATCATTTCACACAAGAAGAAGGTCATCACCCTAAGGTATACCACTTCAAGGTTTTTCATTCACTTAGGAGTCTAGACTTATGAAAGGGCACCATGCTTAGGTCTACCGATCCTAGACATTCATTCATTCCATAAGCTTTCATGTAACAAGAAGGGACATCTAAGTCTACCAAGCAAGCCACAACATTTCCATATAGAGACTCTTCATAGTTTAACATCATCACATATATGAACATTAAAAGAGATCACACTTTCAATCATAATGCAATAACACTTTATAAAAGATCACCTTATGTCCATAAGAATACCTTCACATTTATATCTTCACATAGTACAATAACACTTCATAACTTGATAGAACTTTAATTCAATAGATAATGCCTTCAAGGCCATGTTCATAATACATTCCATAATTTAACACCTCCACCATAAGTGGATCAAACCAAACAAGAACAATTATATCAAAAATATGAGATTAAGCCAACTTACCATCCTCCAAAGCCATATTCAACAACACTCAAGTCCCAACCATTTTACTTGCCACAAGAGAATTCATCCATAACTTGCCCATAAGGCCACAACTCTCAATTCATCTATACATCAACAATTCATCATAGATCGATATAGAAAATCATGAGAGTCACCAATACAATCCAATCCAAACACAATTTCATAAACTTTGGATTATAAGAAAAAGACCCACTTCATAAGCAAATTCTAGGGTTTTGTGGAAGACAGGGGTTCATAGAGTTTTTCATTCAAAAACCTTCAATCAAACATTAATAACATCATATTTAATCATTGAAACCATTTTCATGCAAGAACCCTTGAGAGAATTGAGAAACAAGATTTTTCATAACTTTTTGGAAAACTTTGAAATTCATTTGAGATTGGCTATAAAGCGAAAACTAGCTTTAGATAAAGAGCCACCATACCTCAATTGATGAAATCCCAATGAAATTTGGCAGAAGGAACACCCTCAATTTGAAACCCTAGCTCTCCACGTTCTTCTTCCTTGAACTTGAGGGAACTCTAGAGAGAGAAAGTCTTTGGGAGTTTTTAATTTGAAGAATGAATTCAAAAATACCTTTTAAATGTTTTAATACCTTTAAAATACCTAATATAAGTTAAAACAACCGTCCATTCATTTAATTGGCCAAGGATGGAATTTACCAAACCACCCTTGGCTAGGCAGATTTTTGGACAGCAATACAGTGCCAATTGACGGCCACCATCCACAGACCGTGGATGGATTGACGGCCCATCCTGGCTGCTCGTCAAAAGGTTCAGAGAGGGTGTTGGGAGTCTTTGGTGAGGATACTAAGTCTCAACTCACGAAGCCAATCCACGCCCCGCCAATCCATTGACGCCCCGTCAATGGGGCTCGTGGATGGCTGCTGGTTTTGACAGCTTTTTGGTCAGCATTTGGGTCCTCTTCAAGGGCCCTTAAGGTGGTCCTTGGGGAGTCGTACCCAGGTGTTTTGACCCTAAACATGCTCATCTAGACACTAGGGTCACTTCCACTACTCTTTGACTCCAAACAACTCACCAAATCAAGGACGACACACTAGTACACACAAGACTAGTTTCCGGACGTCTCTTGACGTTTGACCTCCAACACAACCAAACTGACCACTAACACCATTTTAAACATTTATACAAGATTACCAACTATATACCAACACACGAGGCTCTAGTTTCATGAGTTCATTTTTAGGGTCGTTACAAAGGCTTGGCACACTGGAACTTTAGGCGGTCAAATAGCCATCGGTGACTCGCCAAGTGGACTAGGTGATCACCTGGCTTTATTTTCTTCACTCTTTCAGCTCGCTTCATTCCTTTTTGAAAATTAGTGTCCTTGCTTGGTTCCTCAATCCGTATACCTGGAAATCAATTGTTTTACATCCGTTATTGGCACAAAATAAGCATTTGAGGACACTAAATCATTGTAAATAAAGCCCTAACTTAGTCCAAATCTCGGACTCATCAGTACCTCTGGGTCGTGACAAACTTGGTATCAGAGAACAAGGTTAAGAATTGTTCTAGGATGTCTCAAACCATGTCTAGTAGATTTTTGTTCATAAGTGTGAAGCACGCCAAATTTCTGAATAGGAGGCTATTGGATGTTTATGAAACTTCACTTCTTCATTCTCTAAGTCGTGCCATAGTGTTTAACGCTATTAGGTCTTTCTCCTAATCTGTGCTCGATAATTTTTAGGATATGACTACTACAAGGTCTAACGTTAGAAAGAATAAGGAAGGAAATGTGGATCAAGAAGTTCCTCCTCAAGCTCCAATTGACCTTTTTGAAGATAAAGTGACTAATGGGAAGTTTAGGTTTGGTTTTCAACTGTTGACTCAGGTTGGGATAGAAACTATGGAATTTTATGGGTCAAAGATGGACGAAGATCCTCAAGAGCTTAAACAGGAGGTCTCTAAGGTGTTGTATTTTGTGGGAGTAACTCCGGTAGAGAAGACGGAGTTGGCTTCTTATCAACTCAAGGGGTTGCACAAGTTTGGTTTAATAAATGGAAAACGGTTAGAACGGTAGGAATGGGTCCCATAGACGGGGAAGGGTTCAAAAGTGATTTTATGTTACGACCCGAGAGTACCCCCTAGACGTAACATGGCGTACAAAACTCCGAAGAGCCTTATACAAGTATCTTAGCATATCATAATATAAGAACATAGGAAATTTTGCTGAAATTTAAAACTTTTCTTTACAATCAAAGTCTTTTATAAAAATAGGCGGGAGTCCATGACACTATGTCTCAAACCATCTACAACACTTGAATAACACTTTGGGACATAGCCCATACAAGATCTCTAAAATTAAAATAAAAGACATAAAGGATAATAAAGGGGTTTGTCCTCGAAGCTATGAGGACTCACAAAATATTCAACTCCATTCTCCTTAGAAACCTATCTTCCAAGAATAGTACTCAAGCCTCCAAACCCTACACTTTGTAAAAGCTAAGAAGAAATAAGGATTAGCACAAATATGTACTAAGTATGATAGACATGCATGAAAAACCTTTGAAAACATGCTAAAAGGGACATTTTTGTTAAATGGATGCACTTTGCTAGTTTGAAACCATCATTTGGAAAATACTATGAAAACACAATCATAAGAATACAAGACATCATGAGGTAAATAGACCATAGCATGGTAGACAACAATCATAACTAGTGCACATAAGAGATACCATTATGAACATATACATAGTGAATGCAATATAGTGTTAACATGACATGTGAGCAACACTTCATGAGCCACCTCAACGCAAACTTGTGCAATGCATAGGCAAGACCCCATAATCCCACCTATACTAAGCAAGTCACTTTAGATCCTCATTCATGTTTACCCTCTTTTAAACTCATCCTTAGCAAATCTCTCATAGACTAGGAAACATTCAGTTTTAGTCAACCACATCAATATAAGCAACTCATAGCAACAATCTAAGTTATAATGCAACATTACAAATAACCTTGACATCAAATGTAATAACCATTTAGACATAAGGACATTCATTACATGAGTCATCTTAACAAATAGGAACCTATCATGACTACTCTCAAAGCCTACTTGTGCAATGCATGGATGGCATCCCATACTACCACCCACACTTCATAGAACCTCTTGAGTGACCATAGCACATCCTAGACTTGACCTTGTGGGAATTTGCTTTAACCGACATAGATCATGTGAGCTTGCATGAAATCTGGTGCCATACCCCACACCGAAAAGAGGTGTCCTACTTGCCTAAGGTAGAACTAAAATGTATTAGCTTTGAAATGAATCCAAATGGCTAAATGTCCTATGGGGTCACGTAGTTATGGGATAAAGAGAATGCTACTAGAAACCCAACCTATCTAGCGGGGGAGTTTCCATCTCATGAGATATATTATAGAAGTCAGTCATTTGATGCAAGGGAACTTCCATCTCATATTCAATATCCACTCAGTGTTAGGCATAACTTCCCATGAATACATGATTAGTCTTGAATTGAATTTACAACCATTAAGGAGTATCTTACCCTCCATCCAACACAATTCATAAGGATAGCTCATAGATTCATTAGGTGAGAATGGACTTTCAACCTAAGATCTTCATGATAGATTCAATTAAGAACTATCTTTCAACCTAGAATCTAAAATATGTGAGGAAAACTTTCACATTATACTCATTATGTATTTATGAGAATGAACTTTCAATCAACACAATAATATCATCATAATCATGGAATCATCGTGTCTAACTGTGTGTGAGTGAGAATAGACTTTCAACTACACCACAATCACATCAAAGTCATAACCACTTTACTTGCTCAAAAGATGGTCTTACATCATGAACATACCTTCACTAAGCATGAATAATAACATATATTACCTATCTAAGGACCAAACACCATATTCACTCAGCAAATCTAGCATTCATTATATTAGACATGGATATAGTCTTAGTTCAAGTAATCTAGTCATTAAATGCATGATCTCAACCACTCATAATATTGGTCATGTTGGTGGAGTCTTTCCACAATAAACCACATACAATTCAACACAAAATAATTTAGATTATAATCATGCTCATCAAGTATACACATAAAGCCACAACTTGGCATAAATCTCATATTTTACCCCTCTTGGATCAAGGTTCACATTCAACTAATCTCATTTAGGATTACTACATTTAACATGGAAGGCAATATGATTCCAATAACTCAAATAATACAACATAATCTCATAATGTTTAACTTACTACAACGTACCCATAGAAATTCCTTAAGTAATACATAATTCAAGTAATCAACACATTATATCCATAATTCTACAACATTCTACTAAAGTAATTCAACACCCTAACTTTAAGGTCAAATTTGAGGAGTTAGTAAAATTCATTGATTCATTGAATAATTTATCATAAAAACATCATAAATCAGTAATTAAACCATAATATAAAACAATTGAATCATTGAAAATGTTTTGGGAAGGAATCCCATGATTTGGAGTGAAAGCCCTAGTTTTGGAGAATTTTCTAACTTTGGAATTGTGAATTTAAGGACTTTATGGATGAAAAGTTAAACATGAATCAAAACTAACATACCTTAATTGAATAATATTCATGAATTTGAATGTAAAGGGTGAGTTCTTGAGCCCTAGACCTTGACCTCTTTTTCTCCAACACAGGTTTTTACTGAGAGAAATATTTGGGGTTAAAGTTAGTTATGCTTTGAGGTCTTGGGAATTATAAAGTTAATAGGTTAGTTAATGGTTTAAAATACTTTATATAAGTCTAATAAAATGAATTAAATGATTTTACACTTGGATAAATTGATTGGGAAATTACCTAAAGTGTCTAAGCTTTGGCAGAGATTGGGCAGGAAGGTGCAGGTGTGACCCACGCCCATGACCCACGTGGGTGAGGGGTCTGCAACCTACTTTTCCAGGTCTTGACCTACGATTCGGAGCTACGGAGCGTGGGTTGACTTACACCCAGTAGGTCCCCATCTGCAAGTCCCAACTTTTTGGCAGATTTTTTGTTCTTAGGCAACCTTGGGGTTTAGACTTTAGGGTCCTTCTCAAGGACCCTTGGCTGGTACTTGGGGAGTCGTACCTTGACGTTTAACCCCTAAACACCTCGACCTAGGCTCGGGGAATCATTTTACAACCTAAAAGCCCACATCAAACTCAACACCTCACTCGTAAGGCACTAGTTTCACCTACTAGTTTTAGGGGGCGCAACAATATCTCCCACTTGGGGACATTCGTCCTCGAATGACACTTCTAAAAACTTCTCAGAATTAAAACTCAAGACTAGCATTCCAAAATGCATGAAACATCAAAATAATGAATCATTTAAAGGAGAAAACATCGATCTCATCTCAAAACATCATCAATGCAATACAAGGTAGTAGGAACTACTTCTAACAACCCAATATGCACTAAACTCAATAATTCTCATTTTCATAGGAGGAACTCACTTCTCCAACTAAAATAAGGCTCAACACAACATCATGGAGCCAATATGCAATTTCTCTCAAAAGCATACTAAAGCATGTCCATTAACACATCTCATGAAGTCAAATAGGCAACTCATACCAAATGCACCACAACATGAGAAACATAAATCATGAAAACTCATTTTCTCAATAAACATAACTTTCATCAAGAACATTCATCATTTAAGGAAACCATGGAAAACATATAATTCACACATGACTTCCAAAACAAGGAAATTATGGAACACATACAACATCCAAGACTTCACAATTATGAAACAAGTCAAGGGAAAACTTAACCTCTCAAGCTAAAGGAGGAATAGAAGAAAATATAAGGATATCGGGATATCTCACTGGCCCCTTGGCCTCCCAAGTAGCACCCTCACCTACAACCTTCACACAAAAACCACTCCTTTACACCTTCATGAAAACAACTTCCTCACACTTCTATTTCTTAACTTTCCAAACTAAGACCTCTATCGAAACTTCTAAATTAAAGAGATTCTCATTTAGGCACTCTAGCTCACAAGCACCCTTACCAACACTACTCAAAACCTAATATGAGCCTACAAAACCGAGACTAAACTTCTCAAGTCCACTACACCTCTCAAGGTGAGAATTTCAAGCCCATCCTAATTATGAACATATAAGACACCTAACCCCTTTTCCATCGAAGCACATTATCTCCCCCTTGGGAGTAAGCCTATACGGACTCTTCTAAGCCTCATATCTTTCAACTCTAAGGTTTGGTCAACTTATCACTCAACTTTCACATCCCTCACTCAAGGTGATTCTAAACCATGATAGACTACACTTCTACCTTTCTTAGAGGAGTCTATTGACTCAACATCTCTAGGCATCACTTAAGCACCACTATTCATCAAATCTTCCGACACACCCTAAAACTCATCATAACTAAGTCGGGTTCTACCAACAACACACCTAACCATAATGCAACCTATTCATACCAAAGGATTCCATATAAACCTATCATATCAAGCCTTATCTAGTAATATAGCCATAACTGGCATCACAACCAACCTTTCTCCCTCACTCCTTGTAGCATAAGCCCTTCGAGTAGTCATATCCAAAAGACCATCAGATAAGGAAAAAGAGAGAGACCTTATAGAGTTAAGCTCTATGGCACGACTTGGAGAATGAAAAAGAGAGATTTTGCTAACATCCAATAGCCTCCTATTCATAAATATGGCATAATTCACACTCTGAACAAGACTCTACTATATGTTGTTTGAGACATCTAAAACCATCCCAAAATCTTGTGCTCTGATACCAAGTTTGTTACGACCCGAGAGTACCCTTTAGATGTAACACGACGTACAAAAGTCCAAAGAGCCTCATACAAGCCTCTTAGCATACCATAACATAAGAACATAGGAAATTTTGAGGAAATTAATAACTTTTATGTACAATCAAAGTCTTTTATAAAAATAGGCGGGAGTCCATGACACTATGTCTCAAACCATCTACAACAATTTAATAACACTTTCGGACATAGCCCATACAAAAGCTCAAAAAGTAAAATAAAAGACATAAAGGGTAATAAAGGGGTTTGTCCTCGAAGCTATGAGGACTCACCAAATCTTCAATTCCATGCTCCTTAGAAACCTATCTTTCGAGAATAGTACTTAAGCCTCCAAACCCTACACTTTGTAAACCTATCTAGCGGGCGAGTTTCAATCTCATGCGATATATTATGGAAGTCTGTCCTTTCTAGCAGGGGAACTTCCATCTCATATTTAATATCCACTCGGTGCTAGGCATAGCTTGCCACGAATATATGATTAGTCTTGAATTGAATTTACAAGAATGAAGGAGTATCTTACCCTCCATCATATACAACTCATAAGGATAGCTCATAGATTCATTAGGTGAGAATGACCCTTTCAACCTAAGATCCTCATGATAGATTCAATTAGGTGAGAACTATCTTTCAAACTAGAATCTGCAATATGTGAGGAAAACTTTCACATTATACTCATTATGTGTTTATGAAAATGAACTTTCAATTTACACAATAATAACATCATAATCATGGAATCATCGTGTCTAAGTATGTGTGAGTGAGAATAGACTTTCAACTACACCACAATTACAACAAAGTCAAGATCACTTTATTTGCTCAAAAGATGGTCTTACATCATGAACACACATTCACTAAGCATGAATAATATCATACAGTTCCTTTCTAAGGACCAAGGAACATATTCACTCAACACATCCACCATTCATTATATTAGACATGGATATAGTGTTACTTCAAGTAATTTGGTCATTAAATGCATGATCTAAAACACTCATAATATAGGTCATATTGGTGGAGTCTTTCCACAATAAACCACATACAATTCAACTCACAAAAATTTAGGTTATAATCATGCTCATCAAGTATACACATAAAGCCACAACTTGGCATAAATCTCATATTTTACCCCTCTTGGATCAAGGTTCACATTCAACTAATCTCATTTAGGATTTCTACATTTAACATGGGAGGCAATATGATTCCAATAACTCAAATAATACAACATAATCTCATAATGTTTAACTTACTACAACGTACCCATAGAAATTCCTTAAGTAATACATAATTCAAGTAATCAACACATTATATCCATAATTCTACAATATTCTACTAAAGCAATTCAACACCCTAACTTTAAGATCAAACTTGAGGAGTTAGTAAAATTCATTGATTCATTGAATAATTTATCATAAAAACATCATAAATCAGTAATTAAACCATAATATAAAACAATTGAATCATTGAAAATGTTTTGGGAAGGAATTCATGATTTGGAGTGAAAGCCCTAGTTTTGGAGAATTTTCTAACGTTGGAATTGTGAATTTAAGGACTTTATGGATGAAAAGTTAAACATGAATCAAAACTAACATACCTTAATTGAATAATATTCATGAATTTGAATGGAAAAGGTGAGTTCTTGAGCCCTAGACCTTGACCTCTTTTTCTCCAACACAAGTTTTTACTGAGAGAAATATTTGGAGGTAAAGTTAGTTATGGTTTGGGGTCTTGCGAATTATAAAGTTAATAGGTTAGTTAATGGTTTAAAATACTTTATATAATTCTAATAAAATGATTTAAATGATTGTACACTTGAATAAATTGATTGGGAAATTACCTAAAGTGTCTAAGCTTTGGCCGAGATTGGGCAGGAAGGTGCAGGTGTGACCCACGCCCATGACCCACAGACTATGGGTCCACATACGCCCTATCCTGCCGGTCATGGGTGAGGAGTTTGAACCCTACTTTTCTAGGTATTTACCTATGAGTTGGAGCTACAGAGTGTTGGTTGACCTACGCCCAGTAGGTCCCCATCAGTAGGTCCCAACTTTTTGGCAGATTATTGGTTCTTGGGAAACCTTGGGGTGTAGACTTTAGGGTCCTCCTCAAGGACCCTTGGTTGGTCCTTGGGGAGTCGTATGTTGACGTTTAACCTCTAAACACCTCAACCTAGGCTCAGGGAACCATTTTACAACCTAAAACCCTATATCAAACTCAACACCTTACTCGTAAGGCTCTAGTTTCACCTACTAGTTTTAGGGGTGCGTAACATTTTCTAGATAGGTACTTCCCTTTAGATATGAGAGAAGCTTTAGTGCTTTATTTCATGAACCTTAGGCAAGGTAATATGAGTGTTAAGGAATATGCATTGAGATTCACCTAATTATCTAAGTATACTCCAATTCTAGTGTTCGATCCTAGGTCGGGAATGAGTAAGTTTGTGTCGGGTGTGTCTGACTTGGTAGTGAATGAATGTCGTACTACCATGCTTGATCATCATATGAATATTTATCGTCCTATGGTTTATGCTTAAATAATTGAGGAAGGGAAACTTTAAGAAAGATTTAGGAAGAAAAAAAGGTTTAGGATTGGTGATGATAATTCTTCTCTTGAAAGGTTCTCCGGACAAGGTCCTTCTAGGTTTGCCCCAAGATTTATTGAAGATAGGGTATCTAACCATATACCGAAAGGAATTACTAATGAGTCCATATGGCCTACTTGTGCTAGGTGTGGAAAGAGACATGAGGGTAGATGTTTAGTTGGTATAGAGGGTTATTATGGTTGTGGTAGGAGTGGTCATAAAATGAGCGATTGCCGGAACTTAAGGCTAGAGGGAGAGGGCATAAGAAAGTTGCTTCTACTGATTCGGGTATGAATGCCCCAAAGAAGAATAGGATATACGCTCTCCAAGCTAGAGGTGAACAAGAGTGTCATCCAAATTTTGATCCCGCTATGTGTTTTATATTTATTTAGATTCTGGTGTTTCTTGTGTTTTGTAACTTGATAGACTTTGATGTTGTCTTTGGTTTGAATGGGTTGCATTATGGTTATGTGTATTTGATGGTAGAAATCAACTTAGTTATGATAAGTTTTGGGGGAATGTGGATAGATTTGTTGAATAGGGTGTTTAGGTAATTCCTAAATGTTTTGAGAGAATAGACAGCTCTAAGAAGAGTAGAAATGTAGTCCACCATGGTGTAGAATCATCTTCAACAATGAATGTGAAATCTTAGTGATGACTTGCTCCGACCTTAGAATTGAAATAAATGATGCTTAGAAGAGTCCGTATAGGCTAACTCCCAAGGGGGGAGATAATGTGCTTAGATAGCAAGGTCGTTGAGTGTTTTCTATGCTCATGATTTGGGTTGTCTTGAAATTGTAGCCTTGAGAGGTGTAGTGAGTTTTGGGAAGTTTAGTCCCGATTTTGTAGGCTCATGTGAGATCTTGAGTGGAGTTAGTAAGGTTTTTTGTGAACTAGAGTTGCTTAATGAGTGGTACCGGTGTATCCGCTTTTTCCATGTCTCTTGGATATAGAAGGTGTTGGAGATCCGACATTCATAAATTCCTTAAAGAGAGTTGGGAGTTAATGAGAATTTCTCTAATTTAGAAATACCGGTGGGCATCTTAGACCGGAAAGTTAAGAAACAGAAGAGTAAGGATGTTGCTTCCATGAAGGTGTTAAGGAGTGGTCTTTAAGTGAAGGTGAGAGTGCTACTTGGGAGGCCAAGAGCCAATAAGAAGTCCCAATATCCTCATCCTTTCCCTTGTATTCCTTCTTTAGCATTAAGATGATGAGTTCCTCATGATTTGTTCTTTATGTGAAGTCATGTGTGTTATAGATGTTTCGATGATTTCCTTATGTTATGCATGTTCATGAAAACTTGTGTTTTGAACTAAAATGAAGTTGCATGATTAATTTCCTCATGATGAAGTGCATTGAGTAGAATTGCCTATAGACTTCATGAGACGAACTGATGAACATGTCCTAACTTGGACTTGAGAGATTCCTCCTTGGATGTATGTTATGAGTATAGATTGCATATAGGCTCCATGAGATGATTGTTGAACATGCTTTAGTTGAAAATATGTTGCATAAGGACTCCACGAAGTTGTGTTGAACATGCTTTAAGTTGGAGAAGGTAGTTCCTCCTATGGATATGAGAAATGTTGAGGTTTCATGAATAATGGATTGTTAGATGTAGTTCCTACTTTCTTGTGATGCATTGTTTATGTTAGAATTGGAGTTGATGTTTCCTCCATAGAATTGTGCATTATTTTAATGTCGCATGCATGATGGGCTGCTAGTCTTGAGTCTTCACTTCCATAAGGGTGTCTAGATCGTCATTCGAGGATGAATGTCCCCAAGGGGGAGATATTGTAACACCCCATAGTTTAGTAGGCCAACTATGTCTAAGACTGAGGGCAAGAAGATGCAAGGGAAGGGGGAAAGGCCCAAGCCAAGGGCCAAGGCTACCCCAAACTTGCCAAGCATTGACCCACCTCACGACTACCACCACGGCTCGTGGTGTGGCTTGTGGTGTCTAAGGCAGTAGCTACCTTGAGCTGCCAAAGAATGGCTCACCTTCATGAGCCACTTCACAGCCAGTGGTAAAGACCACGGCTCGTGGGAAGGCTCGTGAAGATGCCTTAGAGTGTTGGAGGCCAAGACATCATGGCTTAGCCACAGCCCAAGGACCACGGGCAGGACCACGACTCATGGAGCCTGTTGTGGTGCCTAGGAGCAGGCTGCCTAGTAAAGGGTAATTTGGGAAATTCCTTTTCAAGTTAACTTTAAGTGAGGTCATTTTGTATAGTCTTAGTACACCTATATATGCTATTTTAACCCTTCAAACTCCCCAATTAAGTTATTTTATTCCCAAAACCCAAATCAAAACCGAAAGTTCATCCTATTAAATATTTCTCTCTCTAGAAAACTCAAAGAAGAAGAAGAAGAGGGTCAACCTAGGTCAAGTCTCCATTATTTCAAGCTTTGTAGGCTTTGTAATCAAGGTATGATGTCTTATTAATTCATGGATTTCTTTCATCCATGAAGCCCCCCATGTTTCCCCCAATTGTAAATATGAATCCCCTATTCTAGTTAGGGTTCCTTCCTATATTGTGGGTATTATTGTATGTTGATCCAAGTGAGTGGATAATGGTTATTTATGATTGTTTATGATGTAATTACATGTTTTTAGTATGATTATACATGTATTCTTGATTAACCTAGGATTCTAGGTTGAAATTGATATAGTTCTGTTTTATGCCATGAAAGGGGAAATTGAGGGCTTAGATGTGAACTTTTAAGGTTGATGAATTACTTTATGAATTGCTTGATATTAGAGCACCTAGATATGAATTTCTTAAAAGTAAAGTTTGTAGACATGAATTAAATAGATTAGGGATATGATGAGTCATGATTAGTTGTGTTGAGATTGAGTTTATATGATGATATATGACTAGAATTTCTTAAGAATGAAGCATGTGGTTAGATTGTCTTGAGAATTAGGAATATATGATGATAATGTGAAGTATTTCTTGAGTGTAAGGCTTTAGTATGAATGTGATTTCTAGGGTCTTGAGGGTAAAAGTTAGTATGTTAAATTATTAATGTTAAGGCTTTGATAGTGAAGCTTATATGATGATGGTAGACTATTAGGTAGAATTGTTGTGGAGGGACCTTACCTACCTAATATACCTCATGAATGTTTGAGTGCATGAATTGATAGAATCACAATAGTTAGGATGATATCTATGCCTAGTGCTTGAACCCTAAGTGTGATGATTGAAAGTAAGTTTGAACCTCAAAGAGGTGAAGTATGAGATTATGCTTGTTGTAATTGAACTACTTGAATTATGATTATATCCATGTCCAATGTAGTCACTCTAGATGTGTTGATTTGATATGAGCTTTGACCTTGAAAAGGCAAGATATGATATTAGGCATGTTTATGAAGGTTTGGTACATGCTTTAAGAACACTTTGAGAGTAAAGTGAATATGCTCATGATCTAGTTGTTGTGTTGTTGAAAGGTTATTCTCATATACACACCTACGTATGAATATGATATGATATGAATGATTCCCTAAAAATATGATGATTCTAAAGGTTGGAATACTAGTCTCACTTAATGAATCTATATGATGACATGGACGGTGAAAGGTTATTCTCACGCATGATCTAATGAGCTATAGTATGAGTTATGTTTGATTGAATGTCAAGACATTCTTCCATAATTATGAACTTAAGTCAAGACTTAATATGAACTCAATGAGAATTATGCTTAGCACTGAGTGGATATTGATATGTGATGGAAGCCTTCACGTTAGTAGAGGTCGGGTTTCTAGTAGGAATCTCTTGAGATGGGAGCCCTCACGTTCATAAAGGTTGGGTTCCTAGGAGCAATCTCGTGGGATGGAAGCCCTCATGATAGTAGTGGTCGGGTTTCTAATAGCAATCCCCTTATTCCATAAACTACGTGCCCCGTAGGTTACTTAGCTAATGGATCCACCATCACCATATACGGAACTTTGTGGATGTGTATGGTCCCTTCTCAATCAAGAACATCTCACAAGATTCAGTCTGGCTCCAGTTGTTCCCTTTTTCTTTGATGGGGGAAGCGACCAAGTGGTTAGCTCAACTACCGAGGGATTCGATTACGTCTTGGGATGAGCTTACCGAGGCATTTTACATAAGATTTTTCCCTTCTTCAAAGATAATGGCATTGAGGGACAATATCCAGGGCTTTCAACATTTGGATGGTGAACCAATCCACGAAACATGGCTTAGGTTTCAGAAGTTGTTACTTCAATGTCTGACTCAAAGACTTCCAAAAAATGTGTTGTTACAACATTTCTACCGAAGTCTACACTCGGTTACCAAAGGTGTGGCTTATCTTCTTGTCCAAGGAGGAATTAGCAGCAACCTTTTGAGATAGCGTTGACTCTCTTTGATGGAATGAAGAAGATAAACCGAGCTTGGTATACTAGGAAGGATCAGGTATCTCTTTTGACTTACAGGATGACAAAGGAGCAAATGGAAAAAGACCAAGAGCGGGAATAAAACATGGCTAAAATGATGACCCAAATGGATATTTTTTCCAAACATGTCATGGGTAGTGTTTCTAAAGTCGTGAATGCAGTTGGAATTAGCGTAGTAAATCCCGATGATGAACACTTTGAAGCATTGTACAATGAAGAAGTACACTTTCTAGCGGATCAGGGAGGAGGTTTCTGCCAAAATTATCCAAGGCCAGGTGGAAACCAAGGTTAGAATAACGAGCGTGACAAAGGTTAGAATAATTGTGATAGGGAGTGGCATGACTGTGGTACAACTGGAGGGAGTGAAATGGTGACAAAGAGTTAGAAGAATTGTGATAGGGAGTGGCATGACTGTGGTACAAACTAGAGGGAGTGAAATGGTGACAAAGAGAGATATGTCCCTCCCTATGAGTGTCAAAAGCCAAAAGAGAAAAGGGCTAACCCAGACAAGGTTTTTAATGAAATTAAAGATGACGTCTCAACTCTAAACCAGACGGTAACTTCTCACTCATTTTCCATTAAACAGTTGGAAACGCAAATGGGCCAGATTTCATCTCATTTGAACCCAAGGCCAAAAGGGGTTCCACCAAGTGATACCTTGGTTAACCCAAAGAATGAACCTTGAGAGCATATACATGTCATGCCACGACATTAAATAAGGTGCTTCTTGGGAAGCAACTGATGAATCCACAAATTCGACTCATTTCGGGCTTTATTTTGATAGAAATAGTATCCTCGAATGCTTATTTTATCTCAATATCTGATGACAACTCTTAAGTTTCAGGTATTTGAAGTTTTAGCGGAAGCATGGACTCCTAGGCACAAAAAGGAACAAAAAGGCTGAAAAGAGTGAAGAAGCTAAAGCATGAACTCCGCCAATCACACTTGACGAGTCGCCAAAGGGACAGATCCCGCCCTTTATTCCAGTACGCGAAGCCCTGAAGGAAGAGGATCAAAAAAGTGATGAAAGGAGTAGTCGGCGCTTCGTCGAATAGTTCCGCGAGGCAGTACTATACCGCCCAATGGTCCAGGATGTGAAGATGCTGAAGGCAAGCATGAAACGGCGATGAGACAGAAGAAGTGCGAGTCGCCGAGTCATTCAGCGAACTTGACTAACTTCGCCGAGCTATCCGCTAGCACTAATTTATGATGGCTATAATTACTGAACTCTTTATTAATTCTTAGGAGAGAAACCATTATTATTATTTTTACAATAGAAAAGTACCTTTTTTGGATATGTTTCTTAAAGTTTAGAAGAGGGTTTTTGGGAGACTTGAAGAAAGAAAGATTTCATCTTCCTCAAGTTGGAAGTGGGTCTTCTCCATTCTTTTTCCTTTGCTTAAATCAAGATTTAATTTTTTATACCCATTTGATTTTAGTAGCATTTCAGGTGTATTTAGTTATTTCTTGATGTGTGGCTAAAAACCCCCCATTCTTGGGGTGTGATTTAGCAAATATGTGTTGATATTGTTGTTGGGTCTTGCTTGATGATAGGGTAGATGTATTTTAATGGTGATTTCACCTAGTGGTTGTGGTTTAATTTAATGGGTTTGTGGTTGTACATACAAAACCACCCATGTGTTTTCATCTTGCTCGAGAGAGAGGTCACGAAACCAAGACCACTAGACTGATGGCCTAAGGAGTGGGTCGACATAAGGTTCAGCCCGAGAGGGTGAGCCCTAGTCCCATATCCTAACACTCAGCTCGAGAGAGTGAGTGGGGTAAGTCGTAGGCTGGCCTTCATGCTGCAAGTGGGTGTCCGAGAGGAACCCATTTGAAACAGGATAAGTTGCCCGAGAGGGAACTTATTTCCATCTAAAGCTTAGCCTAGTCACTATTATCTTGCAAATTTCCTATTGAAAGCATGTACCCAACAATTTATCTCAACTTGTATTGTGGTCACACTCCAAGAACTTTTCCCCATACTGGATCATGTTAATTCTTGTTGTTTTTACTTACTTGTGACAAAACCCCCATTTGATATTTGACACTCTCGTGTCACCCCCTTTAATTTACTATATTTTTGTTCGTTAATATATTTAGCTACGACTATTTAGAGCTAAGTTTTATTTTTCTATTAATTCTCAAAACCACTCCCTTGGGACGAACCCAACCCTTGGTTGGGTTATTATACTATTGCACCATCGTAGACACTTGAATTGGAAGTTGTGTCATTGATTACGGCAAACATCAAAATGGTGTCGCTGCCAGGGAGTGGTGTTGTTTGAGAATTTTTGGATTAATAGAGTTTATTTTCTTCTTACTTGTAATTTACTAACTTAATTTTTAGTTTTGTTTTGTTGATTGTGTAAATATTTCAGAAAGCATAAGTGTTAACGGTAGTAACGGGAGCCAAGTGGGCCATCATGACGACATCGATAACCTCAACGATGTTCAAGAGCNGTTTTGTTTTGTTGATTGTGTAAATATTTCAGAAAGCATGAGTGTTAACGGTAGTAACGGGAGCCAAGTGGGCCATCAGGACGACATCGATAACCTCAACGATGTTTAAGAGCCCAACATCAATGATCCACATCTCATGGGAGGTGTTGGAGCTATCCGCCTACCTCCAACAGAGGGAAACTCAGTATTCCACATAACAAGCATCATGTTGCAACTTTTGCAACTAAAGGAACTTTTCAGTGGATTAGCTCATAAGGACCCACACGAGCATCTTCGAAACTTCGTAGATGTGTGTGGACCATTCTCATTCAAAAACATCTCTCAGGAATCAGTTCGATTAAGGCTATTCCCTTTATTCATTGATGGGAGAGGCGTGCAAGTGGCTAGCTGAGTTGCCACGAAACTCAATCACTTTGTGGGAGGAGTTGGTAACCGCATTTAATGTGCCATTTTTTCCTCCCTCGAAGATGACAACTATTCGGGATAGCATCCAAAGCTTTAAGCGTCTGAATTGTAACGACCCGAGAGCACCCCCTAGTCGTTACTAGCGTATTCGATCTCTCGGAGGTCTTATACAAGCCCTTAGCATTCTTCATAGCATTTATCATAGAAAAATAGCGGAAAATTTAAAACTTTTTCATAATATAACACAAGACATAAAAGTCACCTCATTAAATCTTTAATACAAAAATTGGAGTACTACGTCTCAAGGTAGCCATCTTAAAACATGACTACAACACAAGAGGGACACATCCCTTACAATACAAAAGAAACTAATATCTAGTACATAGAACTTAAGGAAACTCTTTAACATAAAGGTCCTTGAATCTTTACGGACACACACGAACTTGGGAATAGTAAGCCATGCTCATCACTTCTAGGAAAGACCCTTTAGTCACCATCACCTACACTTGGTGTAAAAGATGAAGAAGAATGGTATTAGTACAAGAATGCACTAAGTATGATAACCATGCAAAATATGCTTTTAAAAGGACATTTAGTTGGAAACTATGCATCATGCCTTTTTAGAGAAACTTCAAGAACATTTAGCGCATAGGCACAATATAAACCACATACATCATCATACACATGGAAACCATTCATAATAGCACATAGAGCCACTTATAACATTTTAGGCACATTCAATGCATACAATACATTACCTTCCTCTTTATCTTAACTCCTTTCCTCAAGCAACCCTTAGGGAATACTTGGTGCAATGTATCACCTTAAGGTTACCAAGGGTGAACTTACATATAGCCTTCATCAATCCAACCACATATATTCATAGAGTCATAAGCACACCATAAGACATAGTCTTCACATAGGAACCATCACCTAAGACAACCCCCAAGTCACACTAGTGCAATGTGCAAGTAGCATCCCATAATACTACTCACACCAAGTGTTCCTAGGAAGCCACCATAGACTAGGCACATCATATTCAACAAGTCATAACATCTTCATTTAACATTAGACATAAGACCAACATACTTCATAACATCATATAAGGACTCATTCCTTTACTACATCATTAGTCATAACCCATTTAGTTCATATCATAGGTAAACCACCCTCACAACCCCTTCACAAGCTCACTTGTGCAATGTACACATGGAGTCCCATACCCCCACATATACTAAGCAAACCCATTAAGAAGTCATAAGTGTAATTCACATGCATAAACATACTTCATGTCTTGACATAAGTAAAGTCAACCTTAACATGCTTTCATATTAACATACATAGACCATAGTCTTCATTACATAAAGAGACTAATCATAACCTCCCTTAGAGTACACTTGTGCAATGCATAAGTAGGGTCCATAGTCCTACCTACACTAAGTAACTCTTCAAGAAATCATGACTAGAGTTCATATTCTTATCTTAGTTCATTTCTTAACTTTCGGGAGACATTGCCATAACCGACATAGACCATGTGAGCTACATGGAATTCGGTGTTCTACTCCCACACCGAAAAGAGAGGGTACTACTTGCCAAAGTAGGACCTACATACATAATAGCTATCTAGTGGATCCACTAAGCTAATACCTACAGGGGCACGTAGTTATGGAACAAGGAGATTGCTACTAGAAAACCTTGACTTACTAAGTGTGGAGGTTTCCATCTCATGAGATAACATCTATGTTGGGAACCCGAACTTGCTAAACATGAAGCCCCCACTCTCATTTTTCATGTTCACTCGGTGCTAAGCTCCAACTCCCTTTTTTAAACATCTTTAAGCCTTTATTTACCATTAGTTCATAAAGTAGGCTTTAGGGACTTAATCCCTCATATCATATAGGTCAAAGGTTTCTAAGATGAGAATGACCTTTCATCGTAGAACCTACATTATGTGAGAATGACCTTTCACATAATCATACCATATTCATAACATAGTCTAGTTTAGAGTACAATTGAGGAAACCTTTCAAGCGACTCACTTTCACTAGATTATCATAAAACTTATTCATTCATTCATGTGTGTACATATGTGAGAAATCCTATCACATAAACACCTTTATCCAACACATATTCATACCTTTCTAATCATATACTTTGCATGCATAATAAGAGGTAAGGGTGCATTTAAGAGTTCACTTTTCAATAGACACCATAACACATCATATTCATAGCTATACATGTAGAGTGTGTGTGTGCATATTGGTCCTCATAGTGACATATTAGCAACAACATTGATATTGAGTATTCTTCCCTTAAAGGGATCACAACACATTCACAATGTCCCCAATTCATGAGCAATTCATATATAAAACCCTTAGGGATTCTAGACCACACACCCACACTCCATCATAGGAGACAAGGACGCATTCAACATTGAATAGGTACTCCTAACATGTATATGATCAAACATTCATATAGAAATCGTATAGGTAGGGGTCGTTCCACAATAGTACCTAACATAATCAGTCATGTAGACCACACCTAATCCCTAACATTATCATTCACATTATACTCCTCATCATCAACACACTTTAAACATCATGCTAGCATTGAGGATTTCATACATAACCTTCATAGCATAACTTCATAAACATATGCATCATAATCATCAATTCACATCACATCTATTGCCTTCAAGGCCATGCTCTCAATATGCATAGATAGACAATAAGTGAACACCTCCATCATAAGTGGATCAAACCACACAACATCAATTCTCATACTATAGACTAGAAGTTAGGTCAACTTACCAATTCTCCAAGACGTGATCACCATGGATCAATCCTCAACAATTCATAATCAATTGACATAGATAGTAATAGGAATCAACAATGTAATTCAATAACATAAACACAATCTAGTACAATTCTATAAACAAAGGGATCAACCCATAACTCTACCCCTAAGGCCATAATTCTCAACTCATCAATATACCAACAATTCAACATGAATAAGTATATATAATCATAGGAAACATCAATACAATCTAATCTAAACATAATTTCACCAATAGAGATCATATTCACAAAGCCCCACATCATAGGCCAATTTTCGAGAATTTGGGGATCATGGGTTCTTCAAGAATTCCTTTGAAAATTATCTTAAAAACCTTAATCCCACATTAATTCATTAATAAAATGATTCAGAAAATCGTTTGACAAAGGACCTATGTTTAGATTGAAAATTGGGAATTTTGGTCTTTGAATCACTTTTGAAAATCTTTGATAGAACTCCTTAAATGAGAGGTTATTCACGAATCAAGAGTCACCATACCTTAATTATTGAAGACCCATGAAATTGAAGAAGAAATCAGTTGAAAACCCATCTTTAAGCTTGAGCTTCATCAAGGTCTTCAATGGAGTTTTTGAGAGAATCTACTTTGAGAGGGAAGGGTCAATTTGAAGAATGGGGTCTAATTTTAGGTTTTGGGGTTTTAACCAATTTAAAATACCCTAAAATAGGTAGAATAACCGTTTATAATAATTCCCCAAAGTACACAAACTACCCCTCACTTAGTTGGACCTTTTAAACAAGTCAAACTTGAGTTTTATTTTCGCAGATTTCATCGGGAAACAAGTTCGCGATGCGGAGGTGTTCCCACAAGTTTTCTGAAAATTAAATTTGAGATAGTAGAGTCCGCGACATGTCCACGACGTGGACCAAACTTTTGGCCCTTGGTGGAGCTAGTCCGCGACACGGACATGCTCCCTCCAAGCACAACTTCAAGCTGCCTTGGCAGCTTGCTTGGCCAAGGTTGGGGTCCTCCTCGGGGACCCTTAGGGTGGCCCCCGGAGCGTCGTATACAAACATTTTGACCCTAAAAACATTTATTAAGACACTAGGGTCACCTCCACTAATTTTAGACTCCAAACAACACATAAAAACATGAACAACATACTAGAACACACCAACACGTAAAAGACTAGTTTCCGAATGTCTTGGTCATCCCTTGACGTTTGACTTCCAAACTCTTTAAACCTAACTAAAAAGGCTATTCTTCATTATTTTAACAAGTTATAAATGCATAAAACCCATGTGAGGCTCTACTTTATCCTACTTTATTTTGAGGGTTGTTACATGAATGGAGAGCCTTTGCACGAAACTTGGCTCCAGTTTAAGAAATTGGTACTACAATGCCCAGCCCATGGTCTGCCTAATAATGTGCTCCTTCAATATTTCTACCGGAGTCTGGACTCGATAAACAAAGGTCTAGCTGACCAACTCTCGCCTAGAGGCCTAATGCAGCAACCATATGCAGTAGCAGCCCAACTGCTCGATGGTATGACGACCATCAACAGGGTGTAGTACACCCACGAAGACCAGGTCTCACCGGTCACTTTTCATTTCTCTAACGAGCAAGTTGAAAAAGATAATGATAGAGACCAAAACATGGCCAAGATCATGACATAAGTTGATATATTATCCAAAAAAGTCATAGGGGTTGGTGCCCATGCTGTAAATGTTGTGGGGGTCTGGGGTGCAAATCCTGAGGAGACAAATTTTGACGCCTTCTATAATGAGGAGGTGAACTTCATACCCAACCAAGGTGGTGGTTATCGATCGAACTACCCAAGGCAGGGTGGTAACCAAAGTTGGGCTAGAGAGAAAGGATGGAAGGATTGAGAATGG
Source organism: Solanum stenotomum (assembly GCF_019186545.1). Classification (NCBI taxonomy): domain Eukaryota; kingdom Viridiplantae; phylum Streptophyta; class Magnoliopsida; order Solanales; family Solanaceae; genus Solanum; species Solanum stenotomum. Next base: position 24,103,949 of record NC_064293.1, on the reverse strand, counting down.
AGAGACCGAAATCCTAATTGGAAGGATGGGGAGAAGCTCAGATATGTGCCCCCCATGAGCGACAAAATCCCAAGGATTCGGAGGTGGTAGGTCCGAGGATATGCTCTCGCGTATCCTAAACAAAATTGAAGGGTCAGACAAAATACTAAAAGGCATGAAATAAGATGCGTCTACCCTCAGCCAAACCGTCACTTCTTATTAAGTTTCAATCAAGCAGTTAGAAACCCAAATGGGTCATATCTCGTCTCATCTCAACCCGAGACAGCAAGGGGGTTTGCCTAGTGATACTACGGCTAACCCCATGGGTGAGGTTTGAAGGTTAAATTGTGTCATGCCATGACGTTAACTAAGGCACTATTTGGGAGGCAACCCAAAACCATTTACTTGCCTTTTGTTATCTTGATAAAATAATAGTGTGTTGTTTGTACAGATTGAGTAAGGAAAGTGCTTGAAAAGTTATATGTAGGCGAGCAACAGTTCAGTTTGGCAGATCATCGATAAGTTTGGTGTACCCGATCATTCCCACCGTTTGATGCAACACATCTTAAAGGTTGAGTCTGTAAAACTCAGCGAAGTGTGAATTTCATCGGCGCATCACCAACCCAATTAGTGATCTCGACAAAGACCGCTGATGCACTGCCCACCTGAACTGAAAACCCTGTTATATTCGGCGAGAAAATTATATATTCGGTGTTTTGTCGAGTGATTGAGCAAGATCAACAAACATCGCCGAATGAGTAGAAACTGGACGGTCACAAGCCGCAGGTTTAAAAAGTTCCATTTCATTCACTTTCTTTCACTTTGTCTCTTTTCACAAAATCACACTCGCACTTTAGTAGTCATATTTCTTGCACTTTTATAGTATTTTAAGTGTCGAATTGTGCTTAGATTAGGATCACATTGCTGCCTAGCAAGTCAGTACTATCTAATTCAGCATCAAAGGTTGGCAATCGAACCCCTCAGTTATTTGATCAGAGTTTTTTACTCATTTGCATAATGACTGATAGTATAAAATCTTTGCTGAGTTTCTGAGTTACTGGGATTGAATATATTATCGATTATGACTTGGTATTTTCTGCATGATTTGAGGGACTACCACTTAACTATGCTTTGAGTTGAATTGTTACGTGGTGGGAATAGAAGTTTCTTTGGGTCTTCATTGAAATTGAGTTATATAAGCATAAGTTGCATGATCTGGGGTCTCGGGGTGAAATTTGAAAGGCTGGGTTGTAAATAGACACGTTGAGCTGATCGGCGAGATGAACAAAATCCGCCGAATCGCTCGATGGTTCGCTTAACGTCCCCATTTCTCCTTTAACTGAATACTTTATGTACTGATTGATCTATGACTTTCGGCGGTCAGCGTAATTCTCATAATGCACCTGGCGACTCGCCGAAAGATCCCTTGTTTGCCCTTTGTCTGTGCCCTTGTATCATTCATACATCAATTTCAACGATTAGCCTAACAAGATAAGCACTTCACCAACTAGCTTTGCTCCTGTTTGAATTACTATCTAACTTATCTTAAAGTCATTGCAGAAATGGCTAGACCAAAAGTCGCAGGGAGATATGATCCACCCAGGCATATAAGGGCACGAGAGTTTAAAAAAATTGAAAAGAAAGCAGAGCTAGCTAGACAGAGAAAATATACCAAGGAAGCCAGGGAAAAGAGACAAATTCCCATCGACCCTAATGTGCCTCCATGTGCTCGAAGTTTAGTTAATGCAATACGGGCCTTCGAAGCAGCTCATGAAATATATCAAATGATTGAAGCTAATTTTGCTGCAGAGAACAAGGAAAAGGCAAACAATGGGGACCAAAACAACAATACTCTCGGGACCATTCTTTTACTTCAGGGAGATGCATCAGGAACTAATTCCCCGGCGGATAGAGAGACTGCATAGACAGGACCCTTCTTTACCTCATTCATTGTCTTATCCTTCTTCAACTCCGAACTCTGTCATTATTTGCATTAGAGGACAAATGCTTTTTTATTTGTGGTGGGGTGAGGTCCACACATTTTGTCACCTTTTGTGTTGATAGTGTGTTTTGTGTATATATTTGTGTTGTTCTGTTTTTAAAAGTTAACACTGCTTTTCTGTGGATATTTGAGTTTGAGGCTCCGTTTTGTTTTTAATTGCAAATGATTTTTGACCCTTCCAAAAATATTGAATTTTTCACAAATTTTCCCCACCCCTCGTGAGTTGAATATGGTTGTTCTTTTGCAAAAATTTAAGTCTAGGTTTCGATCAATACCAATGACTTGAATAGTGCTGTCAATTGAACGAACATGAATGTGCGGCTACGATGAAACCAAATGAAGTTGCATAAACAATATGTGAACTCTTTGCATCTCGTTGTGATTAGCCATTTATCGAATTGATTCTCTTGTAATGACCATTGCACATTAGCGAAAGTGTGTAGTCTTGTTCGACTTAAGTGTCAATGCCTTGTGTGATTAGCTTGCTTTGATCCATGCATGAATAAACCTAGAATTTTCCCTGTTAGTCTGATTGATTTAGAAAAGTGTCCTGTTGAGTGATCTTAGGAAACTTTAAAGAGTGTGAGCCAAATTTGACATATACCTCTTTTGTGGCCTGCCCTTGAGCGTATGTAACTCTTTTGAATACCCTTTGAGACTTACCTTTCTTTGGAAGAACCTTGATGAACCCTAGACCTTACTTGACCCACTACCTATAATTCTCTTGATTTGTGGTTTAAGCAAATAGCCAACTTAGGCCAAAAGCCTAAGTTAGGGGTGTGGTGAAAAGGAAAAGGAGAAGTCAAGAAGTGCAAGAAAAGTCCCCCTTAACCCATGGTATTGCATAAAATGGAACTCCTTCAGTTCAAAAAAATGTGTAATAAAGTACAAAGGGAATCGGGTTTCAAGCAATCCATGGAGGTGAATAAAAAGGTGACTTAGAAGCACTAGAAAAAGAATTGATAAAGGAAAATAAGGTAATGCCTTGAGAATACCACATCTCACGAGGAAAAGCCACTGAGCCTAAATGACCATACATTTGCACTCATCCCCATTACAAGCCTTAGAAAGACCATTTTTATCTTGAGTAAGCCGAATTGAAAGTCGATTGAAAAATAAGGGCAAACCTATGGGTGAAAACTTGCATTGTGTTCCTCTTTTTTAGTGTGAGCGTTGCATCTGATTTCGGATCTTGAATTGATTAACCTCTGTGTGTGGTTATGGAATCATTCTTTATGTGAGGGCATTTAGATACTTTTTGTTGAGCTTCAACTTGTACAAGTAGCAAGTATTGCGAGCATGAGAATCATTGGTAATGGTGTGTCACAGCTTAAATCTTTGAGTACACAATTGATCCTTGAATAAGTAAATTGAGTCTTGTTGTGTGCATTCATGATGGAGTCTTGTGTAGCACTGTTTGAGACACCCTTTTTGAACGGCTGAACTTAAGTTTGCTTGAGGACAAGCAAAAGTTTAAGTTGGGGTGTTGATGAATCCACAAATTGGACTCATTTTGGGGTTTATTTTGATAGAAATAGTCCTCGAATGCTTATTTTATCTAAATATCTAATGAAAACTCTTAAGTTTCAGGTATTTGAAGTTTTAGCGAAAGCATGGACGCTTAGGCACAAAGAGGAACAAAAAAGCTGAAAAGAATGAAGAAGCTGAAGCCTAAGCTCCACCAAGCACACTTGGTGAGTCGCCAAAGGGACAGATCCTACCCTTTGTTCCAGTATGCGAAGCCCTGAACGAAGAGGATCAAAAAGGCGATGAAATGAGCAGTCGGCGCTTCACCGAATAGTTCTGCGAAGCAATACTATACCGCCCAATGGTCCAAGACATGAAGATGCTGAAGGAAAGCAAGAAACGGCAATGAGATAGAAGAAGGGCGAGTCGCCAAGTCATTCGGCGAACTTTACTAACTTCGCCGAGCTATCCGCCAGCACTAATTTCTGATGGCTATAAATACTAAACTCTTGATTAATTTTTAGGAGAGAAACCATTGTTATTTTTTTTACAATAGAATAGTACGTTTTTTGGATATTTTTCCTCAAGTTTGGAAGAGGGTTTTTGGGAGACTTGAAGAAAGAAAGATTTCATCTTCCTCAAGTTGGAAGTAGGTCTTTTCCATTCTTCTTCCTTTTCTTAAATCAAGGTTTAATTTTTTATACTCATTTGATTTTAGTAGCATTTCAAGTGTATTTTGTTATTTCTTGATGTGTGGCTAAAAACCCCATTCTTGGGGTATGATTTAGCAAATATGTGTTGATAGTATTGTTGGGTCTTGTTTGTTGATAGGTTAGATGTATTTAAATGGTGATTTGACCTAGTGGTTGTGGTTTAATTTAATGGGTTTGTAGTTGCAAATACAAAACCACCCATGTGTTTTTGGCTTGCTCGAGAGAGAGGTCGCGAAACCAAGACCACTATATTGATGGCCTAAGGAGTGGGTTGACATAAGGTTCAGCCCGAAAGGGTGATCCTTAGTCCCATATCTTAACACTCAGCTCGAGAAAGTGGGTGGGGTAAGGTATAGGTTGGCCTTCATGCGGCAAATGGGTGTCCGAGAGGAACCCATTTGAAACAGGATAAGTTGCCCGAGAGGGAACTTATGTCCATCTAAAGCTTAGCCTAGTCACTATTATCTTGCAAAATTCCTATTGAAAGCATGTACCCAACAATTTATCTCAACTTGTATTGCGGTCACACCCCTAGAACTTTTCCCCATACTTGATTTTCTTGTTCATTTTTGTTGTTTTTACTTACTTGTGACAAAACCCCCATTTGATATTTGACACTCTCGTGTCACCCCCTATAATTTACTATGGTTTTGTTCGTTAATATCTTTAGTTACGACTAGTTAGAGCTAAGTTTTATTTTTCTATTAATTCTCAAAATCACTCCCTTGGGACGACCCAACCCTTGGTTTTATACTATTGCACGATCGTAGACACTTGAATTGGAAGTTGTGTCATTGATTACGGCAAACATCAGCAACCCATGTTTTTAAGCTTTTATTATTGTTGTTTGAATAACGGGTTTTGAATGTGCAATTTGAAATTTTTGGAAAAGGAGCAGTTAGGTGAGCTAAGTATCAGTCGGCGACTCACCAAACATGTCGGCGAGCCTAATCTGGATCGCCGTTTGGATCAACTATTTGGCTAGTGTGTAACACCCCGGAAAAATTTTAAGCTAAGACTCGAGCCATTCTTCGTTGTGAGTAGAACTTTACTGAGGAATTTTAAATTTCTTGAGTGTTAAGGTCACTAGATGTAGCACCTTGAGTTACAAAAATAACTAAATTAGAAATAGCAAAATCTGAAATTTTGCAACTTATGCTTAAGTTATGAGTTTTGGATCAACTTCAAATGACCATAACACTCAGTACATGATGAGTTAGGTCTTCCATAATATAGAAAATTAAAGGTCTTTGAATTATTTTTCCAACACCACCGAGTTTGCTACATTTTGAGTTTGGAGATATGCCATTTTGAAGTTAAGTTGTTCAGTTAATGAAAGTTACCCGAAAATAGTGAGGGGTATTTTGGTCTTTTCCTTACCAAATCAGTTTAAATCCATTTTTAGTAAGGTTTTAAGGGTCTAATCCTATTAGGTTCAGTTTTATTACCTAATATATGCCTAGGGTTTTAATTGATAGTTCAAGAAGAGAAAAGAAGAGAAAAAATGAGAAAAGAGGAAAGGATCAATGTGTTCGTCAAGGTTCTTGAGTTTTGTTGCGGATATTCCCCATGGGTTTGATCCCTAAGAGGTATGTAAGTTTTCATAGTTTTGGGTTCATTCACCCACACGCCAAACATGATTTTCATGTTCGAATCGTCCATCAAGATTGAAAGATTTAAGGTCTTGATAAGTGTTCTTCGAGTTTCATTCTAAATCTTATTTTGTTTGGGTTTGGATGATTTATTGAGATGAAAGTGAGTTTTTTTAGGGTTGTATTGAGTAGATTAGTATGTACTTATTTAAGAAATCGAATCCAAGTGATAGGGGAAGAAACTGTTCGAATCTAGGCGAAATAGGGTGAGAAAACGAGCAAAGAAAGTCGTCAGCATTTTCTGGGTTGGGGCCTGGCACCCCACGCCAGCTAAAGCTCCCCAACCACTCCTCTGTAGGTAAAGGTCTGGCACCCCATGCCACTCAATGCGCCAGGGTCACCTGCCCCCACCCCTTCTCCGTTGTTTCGCCGTTTGAGTCTTTTAAAAGGGTACCTTCAAGCCCTATTGATTCTAAACAGTAAACTACTTCTAAACACCTAAAAATCATTTCTAACATGATCATAACCTTGAATTAATAATTCATAATTCAAATTCAAAGTAGACTTAAGAGTTAATTCTTGGGAGTTCTTTCGAACATTTTGAGAAAGTCCATTTGAGTCTTTTGGAGGAGTCTTCTACAATTTCTAAAAACTTGTTTCAAGATTCGAGCAAGTGAGTATGAGGATGAGGAGAATGTATTCATGAGTCTACTTTATCATCACAAGATCCTTCATATCATAAACCATAACTCTTGAATTCATAATTTACATTCAAGAGAGAGTTAAGAGTAGAATTCAAGAAAGCTTTTGAGTTTAATTGTGAATCCTTTGAGATCAACTATCGATTTGAACTAACTTTTTGAGAAAGTAAGTATGAGAATGGGAAGAGTTGTATACATGAGTTCCATGTTGTTATGTAGACCCTCGAGTCGAGTGGTTCATGCCTATAAATTTCGCATGAACTCCATAAGTTGAGTATCTTTGAGAGGAGCAGTACCTTCAAGTTCTGAGTCTCAAGTATTGAGTTCCTAACCTATTTGTGATTATATTCCTAACCATGGGACTATTACATATTACCCATGAAGTACTTGAGTTGAATAGTCCATGCCCACAACTCTGCATGAACCCTATAAGTCGATCACTCTTGAGATGAGAAGTATCTTTGAGTCCTTGCGTTGAGTACTTCATGCTCATAATTCTGCATGAACCCTCAGAGTTGAGCATTCTTGAAATGAGTAGTATCATTGAAGTTCTTGAGTTCCAACTATTGAGTTCTATCTATGGTTATTGAAAACCTTGAATTGAGTCGTTCACTTTCATAATTAGGCATGAACCCTACTTTAAGAAGTCTTTTACAAATGCTTTAAACTTGTTTTAAGACTTGAGTTTTGAGTTGAGTAAAGAGTAACGAATGAAGTTCATTTTCTTCAAAAGAGTATATGGGAACTATTTATTCACAAAGAGTAAATGTTTTCACATTTAAGCAACAGAGAAAACTCCGATTTCAAAAAGAGCCTTTGAGCTAGTTTTTTAATAAAGAGTAAATGCTTTCACAATTAAGCAAGAGAGGAAACAGTGATTTCCAAAATAGACTTTGGGCTAGTTTTTGAGTAATAAGCTTAAACCATAGAAAGAGTTATATTTTAAACATATGTGCTAGTTATATTTTGGGAGTAATATTGAGCACCGTTATGGGGGAGAATTCAGACAACTCACAACCCCCATAAACCATGTTGCCAGTGTGGGTAGAAAAGGGTCATACTTTTTAGATGACTTCTTAGTGATTATTAGCATAGACTAGTGGATCCACATAGTAGTTAGGTTCTTTACCCCTGGCAATTTATAGGACGGCTCTGGCAGCGTGAGGCAAAATGTTGTATCATCACATAGCTCATAAGTGATGGTTGTTGGTTAGAGAAACTCCCACAGAGATATTTTGTATTCTTACATACACAGCATTTATTTTGTATTTTCATATACAAAGAGAGTTTATATTGTGTCCTTGCATACAAACTGAGTATATTATATTCTTAAATACATTGAGTTTATTTCTACTGTCTTAAAAGCTTTTCACATATTGCATCTCTTATTATTGCTTTATATTGAGTTGAGTATCCAGAGCCATTTGGCCTGCATCGTTTCATGATGCAGATACAGGTATTCATGTCATCAACAAGAGGTTTGTTGATACCACATAAAATTCGAGTTAGCTATGGTGAGACTCCTTGCTTTAAGAGGGTTCCACTTGTACTTTCAGTTATATCAGTTGTTAGGATGCTGTGGGTCTTATCCCGACTTCCATCTTTGTCAATTAGAGGCTTCGTAGATAGACAGTAGAGTTTGAGAAGTTTGTTTCATTTATCTTAATAAATGTATTAAAGACTTGAGTTGCCTATTGTTGGCTAGTTGAATATTCTATTTGTATTCTGAGTAAATCATTCGAGTAATGCCTTTGTATTTGAGTTTTATGAATTTCATTAAGTTTTTAAGCTTTGTATGCTTGAGTTAGTCTTCCACTTGTATCAGCCAGGATGAGGCTTCGCTTGGGGACCAACAATGGTTCTTGAGTGACGGTCACGTCGTGGGTGTAGGCTCAGGTCGTGATAAACTTGGTATCAGAGCACAGAATTCCAGTTTCCTAGGGTATCTATGAATCTGTGTCAAGTAGTATCTTATTTATGGTTGTGAGGGTCCACGTCTATAAATAAGTTACTAGAGACATTTAGGAAAAGTTTCCCTTCCTTCATACTCTTAATGGTGCAATAGAGCTATGTCATTGAGATTTATTAATACTCGTGTATTTCTCAGATTTATTCGACTACCCGTCATACTAGTGGTGGTTGAAAAGTAGAGTCAGATCTTTGTCGATGAGTTATTCTTAGCAAGAGCTTTTAGAAAGTCATAAGACTCCAAAGGGGCTTGTGGGAAGCCCATGAGTGAGTTAAGAGTTAAGTTTGAGAAAATGCACTCATATTTATATTAATCGTGCATTTGAGCTAAAAGCGAGTTGTACTCTCTTCTCTAAGTCTTGTTTCAGCTGAGATCCTTATGAGAAAGTATGTTTAGAGCTTGGGTAGTATTTTCACCCAAAAAGGGTAGGATGAGTTACGAGATCATGAGCTCTAGTAGTGACAGTGCCCAGAGTTAGAGGAAAGTATGCAAAGGTATAGATATCTATGCAAGGGAGAGAGTAATGGGGAAGATTATTTTATTATAATCATGCACCCAGTAAGTTATTGATGAGGAGTTTTCTCTTATGTGTATACTAAGAAGTGATGAGTTATGAAGATTCCATCATAGGAGGTAGAGTGTGTTGTAGATAGAAAGGAGTTTGTGGTGAAGTCTCATTGTGTAGGTAATGACCAAGAGTAAGTGTTGAATAGAAGAGCAGAAGTATTCATAAAGTGATAGATCTAAGCTAGGCTTATGATTTTTTTGAGAGGGTGATGATGTTCAGTAGGTTATAGAACTGATCAAGTAATGGGGTATAGCATAGTTGGAAAGCAATCGTATTGATATTCGGGTTTAGTAATGAACATTAAACTTGAATTTGATATGAGTGTCATGATCCAAAGAATGGAAACATGAGGGTGATGATGTTTGTCTTGAGATTTGATCTGGTAGACTTGAAATAGAGTAGGTGAGGAATTGGGATGTTAGCTGCAATAAATATAAGTAGTAACAGTGAGACATCCTAACGTTTAGATAAGGGCAGTGAAGTATGGCTAAGTCGCAAGAGTAAAAAGAGCATTAAGAGGTGTACCGAGAGGGTAGGTAATTAGAAAAAGGTCTTAGTACTGCTTATGGAGAGTTCGGTAGTCATGAGATAAGATTCTCCCGAGTGTTAGAGTAAAAGAGGATGTAGACCAGTTAATAATAATGGGATAGGTCCATAGCTTTCAAGTGTCAGCTTTAGACCTAAGGGGGAGATGACGAGATGAGAAATCAATTCAAGTGTTTGAGAATAAAATAGTAATGAGTCCCAAAGAGCATGGGAGATATCATTTCAGAGGGATTTTAGTAGTGAAGTAATGTTAAAAAGAGAAGGTTAATGATCTTATCGTGATGATGATTGTGTGATAATTTCATCAAAGGTTACAAAATAGGAGGATGAGGTTTTACTATGAGAAATAGTTAAATGAGAGCCCTTAGTTTGATCCGTAGAAGTTGGTTAGTAGGAGTCCATGGAGTTGTTAGAGTACTAAACTTGAATGTGGTGGTAAGGAGTAATAGTCTTGGGATGAGATTCTCTATGGGGTATAGAACCTGAACCTAAGGATTTNAGAAGTTGGTTAGTAGGAGTCTATGGAGTTGTTAGAGTACTAAACTTGAATGTGGTGGTAAGGAGTAATAGTCTTGGGATGAGATTCTCTATAGGGTATAAAACATGAACCTAAGGATTTGGGTTAAGCTTGAATATAGTGAAAGCGTACCATTAGAATCAGACCTTGGTAAGAGTAACTTCATTCCATACCCAGTCCAGTCGTCATTCGAGGACGAATGATCCCAAGGGGGAGATATTGTAACACCCCAGAAAAATTTTAATCTAAGACTCGAACCATCCTTCGTTGTGAGTAGTACTTTACCGAGGAATTTAAATTTTCTTGAGTGTTAAGGTCACTAGATGTAGCACCTCGAGTTCCAAAAAGAACTAAATTGGAAATAGCAAAATTTGAAATTTTGCAAGTTATGCTTAAGTTATGAGTTCTGGGTCAACTTCAAATGACAATAACTCTCAGTACATGATTAGTTAGGTGTGCCATAAGATGGAAAATTAAAGGTCTTTGAATTATCTTCCCAACTCCACAAAGTTTGCTAAGTTTCGAGTTTGGATGAGTGAGATATGACCTTTTGAAGCTATGTTGTCTAGTTAAGGAAATTTACCCGAAAATAGTGAGGGGTATTTTGGTCTTTTCCTTACCAAATCAGATTTAATTCATTTTTAGTAAGGTTTTAAGGGTCTAATCCTATTATTTTCAGTTTTATAATCCTAATATATGCCTAGGGTTTTAATTGAGAGTTGAAGAAGAGAAAAATAAAGAGAAAAAGGGAGAAAAGAGGAAATAATCAAGGTGTTCGTCGAGGTTCTTGACTTTTGTTGCGGATATTCGCCATGGATTTGATCCCTAAGAAGTACGTAAGTTACCATAGTATTGGGTTTATTCACCCACACGCTAAACATGATTTTCATATTCGAATTTGTCCATAAAGATTGAAAGATTTAAGTTCTTGATAAGTCTTCTTGGAGTTTCATTCTAAATCTTATTTTATTGGGGTTTTGATTATTTCTTGAGATGAAAGTGAGTGTTTTGAGGGCTGTATTGAGTAGGTTAGTGTGTACTTATGTTAAGAAATTGAATTCAAGTTATTGGGGAGAAAACGTTCGAATCTAGGCGAAATAGGGTGAGAAAACGAGCAAAAAAAGTAGTCGGCGTTTTTTGGGTTGGGGCCTGGCACCCCACACGAGCTAGAGCGCCCCAACCACTCCTCTGTAGGTAGAGGTCTGGTTCCCCACACCACTTAGTGTGGCAGGGTCACCTGCCCCTACCCCTTTTAGAGTCCTTTAAAAGGGTACCTTCAAACCCTATCGATTCTAAACACTCTAAACTACTTCTAAACACCTAGAAATCATTGCTAAAATGATCATAACCTTGAATTCATAATTCAAATTCAAGGTAGAGTTAAGAGTTAAGTCTTAGAAGTTCTTTCGATCATTTTGAGAAAGTCCCGTGGAGTCTTTTTGAGGAGTCTTCTACAATTTCTAATAACTTGTTTCAAGACTCGAGCAAGTGAGTATGAGGATGAAGAGAATATATTTGTGAGTCTACTTTATCATCACCAGATCCTTCATATCATGAACCATAACTCTTGAATTCATAATTCACATTCATGAGAGAATTCAAGAAAGCTTTTGAGCTCAATTGTGAATCCTTTGAGATCAACTATCGATTTGAACTAAGCTTTGAGAAAGTAGGTATGAGAATGGGAAGAGTTGTATACATGAGTTCCATGTTGTTATGTAGACACTCGAGTAGATTCGGTCATGCCCATAAATTTCGCATGAACTCCGTAAGTTGAGTATCTTTGAGAGAAGTAATACATTCAAGTTCTAAGTCTTGAGTATTGAGTTCCTAATCTATTTGAGATTATATTCCTAATCATGAGACTATTACATGTTACCCATGAAGTCCTTTATTTGAGTAGTCCATGCCCAAAACTCCGCATGAACTCTATAAGTCGGGCATTCTTGAGATGAGAAGTATCTTTGAGTCCTTGAGTTAATAGTTCATGCTCATAATTTCACATGAACCCTCAGAGTTGAGTATTCTTGAAATGAGTAGTATCATTGAAGTTCTTGAGTTCTATCTATGGTTATTGAAAACTTTGAATTGAGTCGTTCATGTCCATAATTCGGCATGAACCCTATTTTAAGAAATCTTTGACAAATGCTTTAAACTTGTTTTAACACTCGTGTTTTTAGTTTAGTAAAGAGTAACGAATGAAGTTCATTTTCTTCAAAAGAGTATATGGGAACTATTTATTCCCAAAGAGTAAATGTTTTCACATTTAAGAAACAGAGAAAACCTCGCTTTCCAAAAGAGCCTTTGAGCTAGTTTTTCAGTAAAGTGTAAATGCTTTCACAATTAAGCAAGAGAGGAAACACTGATTTCTAAGAGAGCCTTTGGGCTAGTTTTTGAGTAATTGTCTCGAACCATAGAAAGAGTTATGCTTTAAACATATGAGCTTGTTATATTTTGGGAGTAGTATTGAGCACCGATATAGGGGAGAGTTCAGACAACTCATAGCTCCCATAAACCATGTAGCCTGCGTGGGTAGAAAAGGTCCATACTTTTTAGATGATTCTTTAGTGCTTTTTAGCATAGACTAGTTGATCCACTTAGTAGTTAGGTTCTATACCCCAGCAAGGTATAGGACGTCCTTGGCAGCGTAAGGCAAAACTATGTATAATCACATAGCTCATAAATGATGGTTGTCGGTTAGAGAAAATCCCACTGAGATATTTTATATTCTTATATACACAGAGTTTATTTTGTAGTTTCATATCCAAACAGAGTTTATATTGTATCCTTGCATACAAACTAAGTATATTGTATTCCTAAATACATTGAGTTGCTTTCTAGTATTTTAAAATATTTCCATACATTGCATCTCTTATTGTTGATTCATATTGAGTTGAGTATCAAAAATTTATCCAGAGTTGAGTATCTAGAGTTTGAGTACCAAGAGTCAAGTGTATTTATTGAGTTGAGCCTTATTTCAATGAGTTAAATATCCTATTATTGAGTTGAGCCTTATTTCTTTGAGTTGAATATCCTATTATTGAGTTGATCCTTATTTCACTTAGTTAAATATTTTATTATTGAGTTGAGGCTTATTTCACTGAGTTGAATATCCTATTATTGAGTTGAGCCTTATTTCACTGAGTTGAATATCTTATTGAGAAGAGGTAAGTATGTTTCCTTTTTATCAAGTTCAAGCTTATGTTATGTTTTAGAATTCCCCTTACATGCTCGTACCTTCCATGTACTGAACCATTTGGCCTGCATCGTTTCATGATGCTGATACAGGTATTTATGTCATCAATAAGAGGTTTGTTGATACCACATAAAATTCGAGTTAGCTATGGTGAGCCTTTTTGCTTCCAGAGGGTTCCACTTGTACTTTCAGTTATATCAGTTGTTAGGATATCATGGGTCTTGTCCCGACTTCCATCTTTGTTAGTTAGAGACTTCATAGATAGATAGTAGAGTTTTCGAAGTTTGTTTCATTTATCTTATTAAATGTATTAAAGACCTGAGTTGCCTATTATTGGCTAGTTGAATATTATACTTATATTTTGAGTAAATCATTCAAGTAATGGCTTTGTATTTGAGTTTCATGAATTTTATTAATTTTTTAAGCTTTGTATGCTTGAGTTAATCTTCCGTTTGTAGTCAGCCAGGATAAGGGTTCGCTTAGGGACCATCAATGGTTCTCGAGTGCCGGCCACATCTAGAATGTAGGCTCGGGTCATGACATAATGTTTCTGTAAAACTCGCTGGCAAAAGAGTCATTTAGTGCATTACTGAATGGGTCGGCGACATAAGTGAGTGTGGTCGTAAACTCTTAGGCAGTGGCTGCCAAGGTTGGGGAGCCTTGGCCCTTTGGCTTAGGCTTGCCCTTTTGCCTTGGTAGCTGTCCTTCCCATGCACAACCAAATGCATATAGGTCATCTAGGCTTCTAGGTATAATGTACACCTTGATGCCCTACCATTAAACTCCCCATTCACAACACATAAAGTCTCATCTACGACACTATTTCACATACGACACACCATAGAACCCTAGCTTGTGGCTCGAGTTTGGTCTATTAGTTTCCGGGGCATTACAGGTCTAGTGTGGGTGAAGTCTAAGTAACCACATTTGCACCAATTTATTGATTTTTCCCATTGATAGAGCCGGTGATGTCATTCTTAAGGGAAATATACGTTGATTGGTCAATTTTGGCTAAAACAGGGGAACTATGAGTACCCCGAGGTCATAGTAGTATGGGTATAGGTTTAATTGCATAGAATAAGTGCTTAATTTTGTTTTCGTGGGTTGTGGGTGTTGGGGTCAATATCTGGCACGTTAGACTATTCGGCGAGCTGGGTCAAGTTCGCCAAGTGGTTCGGCGGTGCACCTAATGACCCTTGGATCACCTTTTTATCTTTCATATTTGTGGATTTTATTCTGTAACTTTTGGCGATACGCCTTAGCTCGTTGAGTTGACTCGGTGACTCTCTGAATGCCCCTTTAGATCACCCTTCTACGCCTCTATTTTTTGAAATTATTCTGTAACATTCGGCAAGCTACTTATAGTTCGCCAAATGATGTCGGCGATCTGCCAAAGGAACTGGACATCACCGACTGGTGCTAATTTCTGAGTAATTATGTTCTGCAACATTCGGCAAGCTCGACGTGGCTCACCAAATAGGTCCGGCGACTCGCCGAACCACTCGATGAGTTTTCCTTCACACTTCTATAACTTTGAAATTTTTTGAATTAAGTCCAACGTAGTTGGTTTTGTTTTGAAGGAACTTCTAGACCAAAATTACCTGGGAGAAATCAACCGCCTCGAAAGTAGGCTAGAGGCATAGTCATAAGCAAGAGGGCTGCACCCTCCCGGAATGCACTGACAAAATGTCCTCTGACTGGGGAAAAGGAAAATAGAAGGACCTCGTAGTGTATACACCTGTGGTGGAGAGCTCCAACAGTGAGGGTGTCTATGCCACCCACCTCACTACCTCAGAAAGTGAGGGCCACTAGGTGGATAGTTCACGGTCTCCGCATCTGAGCCGAAAGATGATCAGACTCTCCAAACTAGCAGAGCGGAGCTATGCTCCAAATCTTTGAATAATCCAGCTCAAATCCCGGTTCCTCTTACGCCTCCTCCACCTCCAGCACATGTAATAGAGCAGGTACCACCAGTTCAGGCTCCTCCTCCCAGTCATTAAATATGCCGAAGGCCAAGGATTTGAGGACCATCTTGGAAGAAAAGAGATTTTCTACAAATGGTGTTGTAGACTTGTACCCGCAGATGTGGAACACTATCAAGTTCCACAAGTTCGTAATCTTCACCAAGAGTCGAGGCTCCAACATTCCTACTTAAGTCTAGGAGTTTTATGTCGAGTATGGGAAGCTTGTCCTGTCACGATCCAGGGGTTCCCCCTAGATGGAACAAGGCGTATAAGACCCAGAGAGGCCTCATACAAGCCACTTAGAATATCATAACTTAAAGCACTCTTTGCTTTGAGGACTTCAATTGGCAGAGAGCTCATCGACCATGTATCTGATGTTAGCTCACCAAAAGAAGCTTGAGAGCTATTTGATAGATTGTTTACAAAAAAACATACTGCTAGGCTACAACTGCTGGAAAATGAATTAACAATGCTAACATAGGGAGGTATGTCTATTTTTGAATATTTCTTACGAGCTAAAGGAATTTGTAAAGAAATTTCAAAATTAGATCCTGATGAGAAGATCGATGAAGCAAGATTGCGGTGATTTCTTATTCGAGGATTGAAGGAGTACAATCCATTCGTCACCTCCATTCAAGGTTGGACAAAGCAACCTTCAATGAAGAATTTGAAAATTTGCTTTCTAATCAGGAGGCATTGGCAAAGCAAATGGAAAACAACTTTGAACTAGATGCAACTCTCTTTTCAAAGGATTAAAATAAAAAGAAAATCATATCCTCGGAAAGTAGGAACAATGAAAAAGGATCCAATGGTGAAAAAACTACTGGTGGCAACTTTGACAATTAAAAGTGCTATAGATGTGGTAAAATTGGACACATCAAGAAAAATTATAGAGTGAGGATCTCAAATGCAAATGTTGCAAGGACACATTAAGAAAAATTATAGAGTGAGGATCTCAAATGCAAATGTTGCGAGTGAAAATGATGGAAACGAGCAACTCAAGTGGGAGTTGTGCTTCACTGTAGACGTAGATGAACAAAGGAATGATGATGTAGTTCAAGCTCTCTACAACAATAATAGTTGCACACAAGAATGGATCATTGATTCTGGTTTCTCTCACCATGTAACTGGAAATGATTCTCTTCTTTCAGAGTTGCAACGGATAACTAGACATATCCAGTAGCTAATGAAGGAGTCCTGAAGATTGACGTTGGATCTACAGGGGTTGTCAAGTTGAATGATCTATTTCATGCTCCGGGTTTGAAGAGAAACTTAGCTTCAGTTTCTCAAATCACTGATTTTGGAAAATATATTCCATTTGGTCCAAATGATGTGAAGATTCTGGACAACGTGAATAACATATTTGTTGATGTTGTTCTTACAAGTGAAAACAAAGGTTCGTTGTTTGTTATGGCAATAGGAGAATCCTATGTGAAGAAAACAAGTCAAAGAGACAGCGTAGCAATTTGGCATGCTCAACTAGGACACTTGGGATACCAATTATTGGGAAAATCTATTCAAAGAAACTGGTGGATGGTCTACCAGCTCTGCAAAATATTCATGAAGATGTAGTTTGTCAAGGTTGTCAATTTGGGAAATCACATCATCTCCCATTTCAAAGATCAGGAAATCGAAGATCCACTATGTTTGAACTGGTTCATACAGACCTTATGGGACCAACAAAAACAACAAGTTATAGTGGTTTTCAGTATGACATGATATTTGTAGATGAATTCTCAAGATATACATGGGTGAAGTTATTGAAAGAGAAGAGTGAAGCCTTGTTAACATTTGTTGAATTTAAAACTATCGTGGAGAAGAATTTTGGGGTAAAAGTCAAATGCTTGCGTAGTGACATTGAAGGAGAATACATGTCTGATGCATTCTTTAAATATTGTGACGACAATGGTATTTCAAGGAAAATGATATGCACTAATACCTCCAATAGAATGATGTTTCTGAAAGGAAAACGGATCATATTGCTTCTACAAGCCTTTCCTTGTTGCATGATAAAAATCTCCCTCGAGAGCTCTGGGATGAAGCTATTCAATGTGCATGTTATGTGAGATAAATTGTTGGCCTCCATGGCTAGGTAAAGCAAAATTCCCTTTCTAGATTCTATATCATGAAAAGCCAAATGTAAATTACTTTCGGGTATTTGGTTAAACTTGTTATGTTCATATTTCAAAATCCTCTTGAACTAAACTTGACCCGAAAGCAAAAAAGTGTATCTTTGTTATCTATGATTCTTATAGTAAAGGGTGGAGGTATATGGACCTTGAAACCAAGAAATTTTTCACTTCCCGAGATATTGAGTTTGATGAAATATCATCCTATCATTTTGCCAAGAAAACTAACAAACAAGAAATGATTCTTAATGTTGATCAAGAACCTTTAGAGCTGATTCCAGAGAGAAATTTACAGGCTTCAAATAATGATGAAAGCCCAAATTCAGATGGTGTTGAACAACAAACCGAAAGGAGGTCAACAAGGAAGAAAAGACAGCCAAGTTACTTCAAAGATTATTAGGTACACTTGAATAATTGCTCGATTACTTCATGTTTCTTTATAGGAGTATTGGATGAACAAAGCCAAAGGTCATCCTGATTGGGAAGTAGCTATGCAAGAAGAAATTGAAGCTCTGAACAAAAATCAGACGTAGGAGTTGGTGTCGAAGCTAGAAAATTGCGAGCTTATCACTTGCAAACAGACTTTTCATTTGAAGAGAAGTTGAGATGGGGTTGTCAAAAAATAGTAACTGTAAGAACCATTTTTTCACTTTGAGCATCTATGAAGTGAAAGTTGTGGCAGCTTTACGTAATAAATGCTTTTCTTTATGGAGAATTGGATCCTGAAGTGTTTATCAAGAAGAGAAAAGGATATGTCTCTATGCAGAATCTTCATTATGATTGTCGATTATATAAAGTGTTGTATGGCCTTAAATAAGCACCGCGTGCTTGGTATGGTAAAGTTGCTCAATACTTTATACTTTGTAGTTTTAAAGTTTCCGATGCAGATTCAAGTCTAATTATTAAATTAGAATCAAATGTGCATCTGATGGTTTTATTATATGATGACACGATCATTACTGGTAATAATGATGCTGAAATCTCAATGTTGAAAAGTGATCTTTCGGTTCGATTCGAGATGAAGAATTTTGGGGAAGTGAGTTATTTTCTTGATCTGGAAGTTGAAAAATAGGTCAAGGATATTTTATTTCTCAAAACACATAAGCAAGGAAATTGTTGCAGCGCTTTGGCATAGGAGAGTCAAAAGAAAAATCCACTCCAATGGAATCACATATAAAGTTGATGAAAGCGGAAGGAAAGCCATTAAAAGATGCCAAAAAATTTCAGCAACTTGTTAGTAGTTTAATTTATTTAACTATCACCAGACCAGAGATTGCTTACTCTGTTGGAATTGTTTCTCAATTCATGCAGTGTCGAAGAAGTTCACCCCTTGATGCAGCAATGATAATTTTTCGTTATGTGAAGGGCTCTATAACATTCCAAAAAATTAGTAAACTAAACTAGAGCCTAACGTAAGGGTTAGAGTCGTAAATAACTCCCGGTAATTAATATACATGTTTTTGGGTGTAAACGTCAAGTTACAACTCCCCAAGGACCAACCAAGGGTCCTTGAGGAGGACCCAAAAATAAGGCCCCAAAATAGTCCACCCACGAGGGGGACCTATGAGCAATAAGTGGACCCACAGACCACAGTTTACCAGCACCGGTGGTGGTCCCACCCACAGTCCGTGGGTCCTGGGTGGTAGGTCATGCCTGAAACTGCCAATTGGAAGTTAGACTTAGGGGTCTTTTGGGGATTTCTTTTTTAATTAATGGCTAAGTCATGTCGTTTTAAGCCTATTTTAAACACCTATATAAGTGTTTCACCCACCTAAACTAACTCATCTAAAATCATAATTCCTAAATCACCAAATCAAAACCAAACCCTCTCCAAAATATTCTCTCTAGAACTCCAAGAAAGAAGAAGAAGAAGAAGAAGAAAGGTGAAGCTAGGGTCGAAGGAACCGTCTTTTCTACTCAATTTCATGGTAATTCTTCAATAATTTATGGTAGTCCTTCATCCATAGATAGTTTTCATCCATGGAGTCCCTCCAAAACCCTTAATTTCAAAGTTAGAAATCGTAAAACCTATGGTTTGACTTCAATCTCATGGATTTCTTTCACATTCATTTTTAATGATTGTATTATCTTTAATTATGGATATATTGATGATTATATATGTTTTTAAGTTGAATTACTCAAGAATCCATGAATTTCCCAATTTCCCCAAATTGGATCTAAAAGTGTTGGTGAATCGTAGAAAGAAGAGTATTATTCCATTATGCTTGTAGTAATAATAGTAATTGAATCATTTTATCATCCATGTCTAATTTGTTAATTCTATATATGTTGATTGAATGTGATATATGGTCCTTGAAGGGCAAAGCATGAGAATTATGTATGTTATGCGGGTTATGTTTATGCATTTAGATCACTTTGAGAGTAACGTGAATATGACTATATCTAATTGTTGTGTTGATTGGATGATTATCTTCATGTATACACTTATGTATGAATATGATATGATGTGAAAGGTTGGTCACATGTAGTGATTCTAAGGTGGGAAGACTAGTCTCCCCTAATGAATCTATGAGCTTTAGTATGAGTTATATGGATTGAGTGTCAAGACATTCTTCCATAATTATGAAATTAAGTCAAGACTTTACATGAACTCGATGGGAATTATGCTTAGCACTGAGTGGATAGTGATATGAGATAGAAACCCTCACGTTAGTAGAGGCCAGGTTTCTAGGAATAATCTCTTGGGATAGAAGCCTTCACATTAGTAGAGGCCATATTTTGTAGTAGCAATCCCTTTATCCCATAAACTATGTGCCCTCATAGGTCATTAGCTATTGGATACACCTAAGCTATGAGTATGGTTCTACCTTAGGCAATTAGGACAACTTTTTTTCGGTGTGGGGTTGACACTGGAATCCATGGTAAGTTCACATGGTCTTGTCGGTTAAGGCTAATCTCCCACTATGATAATATGAACAAGAATATGAGTTACGAACTATAGCTACTCAAGAAGCTTTCCTTAGTGTGGGTAGTATTATGGGATCTTATTCATGCATGGCACAAGGATGCTTTGAGGGTATTTATGGTATATTTCCATTCTGATATGATGATCAATATGTTGAATATGCTTATGACTTATGTTTTTACACTAATCTTCATGATGCATCTTTACCTTGGTATAGTGTATGCTTTTCAACTAAAATGTCCTTTTTGCATGTTTTGAAAGTATTTTATTCATGACTATCATACTTAGTGCATTTTTGTAATAACCCATATTTCTTCTATATTTTTCTACAAGTGTAGGTGTCCGGTGTTTGAGGTGATCTTTCTTCTTGATCAAAGCTTGGATCGACTAGTCCCCTTGCTTGTGGTGAGTCATCATGGATTTAAGGACGAGGGATATCTTGTAGTTCCTTTCTTTCATGGTACTAGACTTATGGATTTTCTTGTTGTAAGGGTTGTGACCCTATTTGGTACTTCGATTGTAATAGATGGCTAATTGAGACAAGTCTAGACTTCCGCTTTGCTTTTATGAAACTTTTGGACTTAAATGCATTTTTACTCGTATTATTATAATGCTTTATGTTATGATATGCTAAGTGGCTTACATGGTGCCTTTAGGGGTATTATGTGCCATGTTACATCTAGGGGGTTACCCTTGGGTCGTGACAAACTTTGTAATCAGAGCACAAGGCTTAGACTGATTCTAGGATGATGTCTCATAAGCCACATCTAGTAGATTCTTATTCATGAGTGTGAAGCGCGCCACATTTATGAATAAGAGGCTATAAGATGTTAGGAAATTTCACTTTTTTCATTATTCTTAAGTCGTGCCATAGATTTTAACACTATAAACTCCCTCTCCTAATCCTTCTCTTGTGTCTTTAGGAAATGAATACACAGAGGGCTAATACTAGAAGGGTGGAAGAGGAAAATGTGAATGAAGGAGCTCATCCTCAAGGTAACCAAGCTCCGATTGATCCCATGGTTGATAATTTGACCCAGACGGAGTTTAGATCTACTATCCAAATGTTGACCCAAGCCATGACGGCTCAAGCTCAAGTCGTGACAACCCAAGCCCAAGCTATGATGGCCCAATCCAATAGAGATGTTGGGCCTCATGTGAACCCTAATATGAATTTCGCGGCTTCTAGATTAAGGGATTTTTCAAGAATGAACCCTCCCGTGTTTCTTGGTTCCAAAGTGGAAGAGGATCCTCAAGAATTTTCGGAAGAGATCTATAAGATCTATGGGAGTGACTTCAGTAGAGAAAGCGGAGTTAGCAGCTTACCAATTGAAGAGTATGGCTCAAGTATGGTATACTCAATGGAAGAACAATAGGCCGGTAGGAGCGGGTCCAATAGATTGGGAAGTGTTCAAATCAACGTTCCTTGATAGGTTATTTCCCCGAGAGATGAGGGAAGCTAAGATGGAAGAATTCATTAACCTTCATCAAGGAGGTATGAGTGTACAAGAATAATCTCTAAAGTTTACTCAATTATCCAACTATACTCCGGCTATGGTGGCAGATCCAAGGGATATGATGAGTAGGTATTTGATGGGTGTGTCCAAAGTGGTAAGAAAAGAATGTCGTACGGCAATGCTACTTCATGATATGGATATATCACATCTTATGGTGAATTCCCAACAAATGGAGGATGAGAAACTCCAAGGCAATAATAGGGAGGTAAAAAGATCTAGAACCGGTGATGGAAATTTCTCCAATGCTAAGTCCAATGGACAAGGTAGACAAAGGTTTAGGAAAATATTCTCTAGTCAAGGCTCCTCTAGTACTCCAAGGGTCGACAAGGATGGGGTTTCCAACCCTAAACCTCAAGAAGGTAATAATGGTGGTTTGTATGTTGCTAGGCCTAATTGTGCAAAATGTGGTAGAAAATATGAAGGCAAATGCTTAGTTGGCTCGGATGGGTGTTATGGTTGTGGAAAGAGTGGCCATAAGATGAGATATTGCTCGGTACTCATGGCCAAGGAGAGAGATGGCAAATAAGCTCCTCCAAGTGGTTCCAACTCCAATGCCCAACAGCAAAACTACTTGTATGCTCTTCAATCCCGAAGTGACCAAAAGAGCTGATAGGATGTGGTGACCGGTATGTTAAATGTCTTTTCTATTGATGTATATACCTTGTTAGACCCCGGTGCCACTTTGTCCTTTGTTATACCTTTTGTAGCCATGAAGTTTGAAATATTCCTTGAAGTGTTAGTAGAACCATTTTCGGTGTCTACCCCGGTTGGTGACTCGGTGGTGGCAAAAAAAGTCTATAGAAGTTGTCCTATTTATTTGTCTCATAAAGTTACCTTGGTGGATTTGGTAGAGTTAGACATGCTAGATTTTGATGTGATTTTGGGTATGGATTGGTTGCATACATGTTATGCCTCTATAGATTGTAGGACCCGGGTGGTCAAATTCCAATTTCCAAATGAGTCTATTTTAGAGTTGAAGGGGGGAAATTCTATCCCTAGAGGTCAATTTTTTTCTTGCCTTAAAGCTATGAAAATTATCTCCAAAGGGTGTATTTACCATCTTGTTTGGTTTATGGATGTTGAGTCTGAAACCCCTTCTCTAGAGTCGGTTCTGGTAGTGAATGAGTTTCCGAAAGTTTTCCCCGATGATTTGCCCAGTATTCCTCTTGAGCAGGAAACAGATTTTGGTATTGATCTTTCACCGAATACGCAACCTATCTCCACTCCTCCTTATAGAATGGCTCCGGCCGAGTTGAAAGAGTTGAAAGAGCAACTCAAGGATTTATTAGATAAGGGCTTCATCCGACCGAGTATCTCTCCATGGGGTGCTCCGGTATTGTTTGTTAGAAAGAAGGATTGGTCTCTTAGAATGTGCATCGATTATCATCAATAGAACAAAGTGACCATTAAGAATAAATATCCCCTTCCGAGAATTGATGACTTGTTTGATCAACTTCAAGGGACTAGCTATTTCTCCAAAATTGATCTTCGTTCAGGTTATCACCAACTAAGGGTGAGAGGGGTTGATATTCCCAAAACGGCCTTTAGGACCCGGTATGGTCACGATGAATTTGTGGTTATGTCATTTAGGTTGACAAATGCGCCGACGGCATTTATGGATTTGATGAATAGAGTGGTTAGACAATACTTTGATATGTTTGTGATTGTGTTTATCGATGATATTTTGATCTATTAAAGGACTGAGAATGAACATATGGACCATTTGAGAATTTTGTTGCAAGTTCTTAAGGACCAACAACTTTTTGCAAAGTTTTGCCGGTGTGAATTTTGATTGAGGTTCGTAGCTTTCTATGGTCATATTGTGTCAAACAAGGGTATTAAGGTAGATCCTAAGAAGACAGATGCGGTAAAGAGTTGGCCTAGATCTCTAACTCCTTCCAACATTAGAAGTATTTTGGGTTTGGCCGGTTACTATAGGAGGTTTGTTGAGGGTTTTTCCTCCATTGCTTCTCCATTGACGGCTTTGACTCAAAAGAAGGCTAAGTTTGAGTGGTTAGAGGCTTGTGAGAAAAGCTTCCAAGAATTGAAAGATAAACTTACTTCCGCTCTAGTGTTGACCTTACCGGAGGGTACAGATGGTTTTGATGTATAATGTGACGCCTCTAGAGTGGGTTTGGGATGTGTCCTCATGCAAAACGGTAAAGTGATTGCCTATGCTTCAAGGCAACTCAAAGTACATGAGAATAATTATCCAACCCATGATCTTGAATTAGCGGCAGAAGTATTTGCTTTGAAAATATGGAGACATTACTTGTATGGGGTCCATGTGAATGTTTTCACCAATCACAAAAGTCTTCAATATAGGTTTAGTCAAAAAGACTTGAATCTCCGACAAAGAAGGTGGTTAGAACTTTTGAAGGATTATGACATGAGTGTCTTTTACCACCCTAGCAAAGCTAATGTTGTAGCGGATGCACTTAGTAGATTATCCATGGGTAGTTTGGCTCATGTAGAGGATGAAAAGAAAGAATTGGTTCGTGAGGTGCATAGATTGGCCCGACTAGGTGTCCAACTAGCAAATTCCACTAAGGGTGGTTTTCACGGTTCATAATGGGTCCGAATCATCCTTTGTGATAGATGTGAAGTCCAAACAAGACCTTGATCCTATAGTGGTTGAGTTGAAAAAGTCGGTACTCAAGAAGTCCATTGAGGCTTTCTCCCAAGATGGAGATGGGGTACTTAGGTACCAAGGTCGATTATGTGTTTCGGATGTTGATGGGTTGAGGGAGAAAATTTTAGAAGAGGCTCATCGTTCTAGGTATTCTATTCATCCGAGAGCCACAAAGATGTACAGTGAACTACGGGAAGTCTATTGGTGGAATGGTATGAAAAAGGATATTGTGGAATTTGTAACCAAATGTCCTAATTGTCTACAAGTTAAGGTTGAGCACCGAAGGCTGGGAGGCTTTTTGCAAGATATATCAATTCCCACTTGTAAGTGGGAAGAGGTGAATATGAATTTTATTGTGGGTTTTCCTCATACTCGAAGGCAATGCGATTCTATTTGGGTCATTGTTGATAGGATGACAAAATCAGCCCACTTTATTCCCGTCAAGGTTTCTCTTTCGGCGAAAGATTATGCTAATTTGTGTATACGGGAGATAGTGAAGTTACATGGAATTCCTTTATCTATTATTTCGAATCGGGGTACTCAATTTACTTCACATTTTTGGAAGTCATTCCAAAAAAGGCTTGGTACTAAGGTTAAGCTTAGCACCTCTTTCCACCCTCAAACGGATGGTCAAGCGAAACGCACCATTCAAACTTTAGAGGACATGTTGAGGGCATATGTTATAGATTTCAAAGGTAATTGGGATGACCAATTGCCATTAATAGAGTTTGCCTACAGTAATAGTCATCACTCAAGTATCGGTATGGCTCCTTTTGAAGCTTTGTATGGTAGGAGATGTAGGTCTCTGGTTGGTTGGTTTGAGGTAGGTGAGATTGCCCTTATTGGTCCTGAATTGGTTTATGAAGCTATTGAGAAAGTTTGGATCATTAGAGAGAGGTTGAGAACGGCTCAAAGTAGGCAAAATTCTTATGCCGATGTGAGGAGAAGGGACCTAGAGTTTGAAGTTGGTGATTGGGTCTATTTAAATATCTCACTTATGAAGGGTGTGATGAGGTTTGGAAAATGGGGAAACTTAGTCCTCGGTATGTAGTCCCTTATCAAATTTTGAAGCGCATTGGGAAAGTTGCCTGTGAGTTGGATTTGCCAAATGAGTTGGCCTCGGTTCATCCTGTATTTCATGTTTCTATGCTTAAAAATTGTATTGGGGACCCGGTGTCCATTATTCTTCTAGAAGGGTTACGAGTTAATGAAAGCCTTTCGTATGAAGAGGTTCCGGTAGAGATCCTTGACCGGCAAGTCAAGAAATTGAGAAACAAAGAAGTAGCTTCCGTGAAGGTTTTATGAAGAAATCATTTAGTTGAGGGTGCTACTTGGGAGGCCGAGGCCGATATGAAGTCCCGATATCCTCATCTCTTTCCTTCTACTCCTAATCAAGCTTGAGCTAAGTAGTTCCTTTTGAGTTTTAATATTTTGGGAGTCATGTGTGCTATATGTGCTTTTCCAGGATTTCCTTATGTATGCATGTTTTTGATGAAATTCATGTTTAGTAAGAAAATGAGTTTTCATTATTTATGTTCCTCATGATTGTTGTGCATTTAGTATGAGTTGCCTATTTGACTTCATGAGATGAATAGATGAACATGCTTTAGTATGCTTTGAGAGTGATTGCATAATGGCTCCATGACATTGTGTTGAGAATGATTTTAGTTGGAGAAGGTAGTTCCTCCTATGAACATGAGAAATATTGAGTTTCATGCATATTGGGTTGTTAGATGTAGTTCCTACTTCCTTCTATTGCATTGATTATGTTTTGAGATGGAGTTGATGTTTCCTCCTTTGAATTATGCATTATTCTAATGTTTTCATGCATGATAGGTTGCTGGTCTTGAGTCTTTAATTTCGTAAGATGTCTAGATCATCATTCGAGGACGAATGTCCCCAAGGGGTAGATAATGTAACATTCCGGAAAACTAGTAGACTAAACTAGAGCCTAACGTAAGAGTTAGAGTCATAAATAAATCCTAGTACTCAATATATATGTTTTGGATGTAAACGTCAAGGTACAACTCCCCAAGGACCAACCAATGGTTCTTAAGGAGGACCCAAAAATAAGGCCCCAAAACAATCCACCCACAAGGGGGATCTACGAGCAGTAAGTGGACCCACGCCCCGTGGTTAGGGGTCGTGGGTCAAGCCCCTCAAAAATAGGCCACAGACCACGGTTTACCAGCACGGCCCGTGGTCCCACCCATGGCCCGTGGGTACTGGGTCGTAGGTCATGCCTAAAACTACCAATTAGCAGTTAGACTTGGGGTCTTTTAGGGATTTCCTTTTTAACTAATGGTTAAGTGATGTCATTTTAAGCCTATTTTAAACACCTATATAAGTGTTTTACCCACCTAAACTAACTTATCTAAAATCATAATTCTTAAATCCCCAAATCAAAACCAAACCCTCTACAAAATATTTTCTCTAGAACTCCAAGGAAGAAGAAGAAGAAAAGTGAAGCTAGGGTTAAAGGACCCATCTTTTCTACTCAATTTCGTGGGAATTCTTCAATAAGGTATGGCAGTCCTCCATCCATGGAGTCCTTCCAAAACCCTTAATTTCAAAGTTAGAAATCCTAAAACCTAGGGTTTGACTTCAATCTCATGGATTCCTTTCAAATTCATTTTTAATGATTGGATTATCTTTAATGATGGATATATTGATGGTTTTATATGACTTAAGTCGAATTCCTCAAGAATCCATGAATTTCTCTATTTTCCCAAATTGGATCTAAAATTGTGGGTGAATTGTAGAAAGAAAAGTATTATTCCATTATGCGTGTAGTAATAATAGTAATTGAATCATGTTACCATCTATGTCTAATGTAGTAATTCTATATATGTTTATTGAATGTGATCTATGTCCCTTGAAGGGCAAAGCATTAGAATTATGTATGTTATGAGGGTTATGTTTATGCATTTCGATCACTTTGAGAGTAAAGTGAATATGACTATGATCTAATTGTTGTGTTGATTGGATGATTATCTTCATGTACACACTTATGTATGAATATGATATGATGTGAAAGGTTGGCCACATGTAGTGATTCTAAGGTTGGAAGACTAGTCTCGCCTAATGAATCTATGAGCTTTAATATGAGTTATATGGATTGAGTGTCAAGACATTCTTCCGTAATTATGAAATTAAGTCAAGACTTAACATGAACTCAATGGGAATTATGCTTAGCACCGAATGGATAGTGATATGAGATGAAAGCCTTCACGTTAGTAGAGGCCGATTTTCTAGGAACAATCTCTTGGGATGGAAGCCCTCACGTTAGTAGAGGTCGGGTTTTCTAGTAACAATCCTCTTATCCCATAAACTATTTTTCCTCATAGGTCTTTAGCTAGTGGATCCACCTAATCTAAGAGTATGGTTCCACCTTAGGCAAGTAGGAAAACCCATTTTCGGTGTGGGGTAGACACTGGATTCCATGGTAAGCTCACATGGTCTATGTCAGATAAGACTAATCTCCCACTATGATAATATGAACAAGAATATGAGTTATGAAGTATAGCTACTCAAGAAGCTTTCCTTAGTATGGGTAGGATTATTGGATCTTATTCATGCATGGCACAAGGATGCTTTGAGGGTATTTATGGTATGTTTCCATTATGATATGATGATCAATATGTTGAATATGCTTATGACTTATGCTTTTACACTAATCCTCATGATGCATCTTTAACTTGGTATAGTGCATGCTTTACAACTAAAATGTCCTTTTTAGCATGTTTTCAAGGATTTTATGCATGACTATCATACATAGTGCAATTTTGTACTAACCCATATTTCTTCTACATTTTTTTACAAGTGTAGGGTCCGGTATTTTAGGTGATCTTTCTTCTTGATCAAAGTTTGGATCGACTATTCTCCTTGCGTGTGGTGAGTCCTCATGGATTCGAGGACAATGGATATCTTGTAGTTCCTTTCTTTCATTGTACTAGACTTTTGGATTTTCTTGTTGTAAGGGTTGTGACCCTATTTGGTACTTCGATTGTAATAGATGGCTAATTGAGACAAGTCTAGACTTCCTCTTTGCTTTTATGAAACTTTTGATTAAAATGCGTTTTTACTCTTATTATTCTAATGATTTATGTTATGATATGCTAAGTGGTTTACACGGTGTCTTTAGGGTATTATGTGGCATGTTACGTCTAGGGGGTACCCTTGGGTCGTGACAGGCTAACTTGATCATGGTCTTATGTATAGAAGACATGAAACTTTTATACTGAATAGATTTACCGACGCGGATTGTACTTGAGATGTGAATGATAGACATTCAACTTCAGGGTATTATTTCAATACTGGTTCAGCAATGGTATCTTGGTGCAGTAAGAAGCAACCAGTGGTAGCATTATCTAGCACTGGAGCTGAGTATGTAACTGCACTATGGTTGCACAAGAATGTATGTGGTTGAAGAGACTAATAGGAGAGATGTTGTGCAAAGTTGATTTCGCTATTCAAATTTGATGTGACAATGAAAGTGTTGTCAAGCTTGCATTAAATCCATTTTTTCATGGTCGAACGAAGCACATAGAGATTCTCATCACTTCATTCGAGAGAAAGTATTAGATCAAGAAGTTACTTTGAAAGGAATTTCTACAAATGAGCAAGTCGTGGACATATTTACAAAGGCCTTAATAAAGCCTAAGTTTGAATATTTCAGGGCTGCTCTTGGAGTTATTGATCGTCAGCATGCACTATGGGGGAGTGTTAAAAATTAGTGCATCTTAACTGTTTTTTTAAATGTTTACTTCTGCTTGTTTAGTTTACTGAATCAAATAAATGTGTTCCTATTTCGTAGGAAGTCTACCTAAATAGAAGTCTTAGTAAGTTACTAGAGCTATTTTAGGAGTTGAAGTTAGTTGCACAGTATTTATAGTTGTTGCATGATTGTTGTAAATCACTGCTTCGGGAATGACATTCTCTTTGTCCAATTTCTGTATGTTATACTGCAAGCTTCTTCTTTATCTGCTTATTTTTTGTTTGGAGCATATAGGCTCACACTTGGTGTCAATTTTTCATGTAGTTTTATTCAATTTTATTTGTAGTTTTGAGAGATGAGAGATGAAGCTTCAACATTAAGGTCTAGCGGAAGTATAGAATTATTTATGTATGTTATGTATAAGAAGTGGATAAATTAATTATGTTATTTGAAGATATTGAGTTGTAAAACTTTAGAAGAAAGATTTAATTAATTAAATTGGTATTCCAGCTAGCGGTCCAATGTTGTTGTTAGTGTCGTCGTTTTCCGTATATACCATATATATATACACACTGATGCTTTTCTCATTTTATTCCTTCCATGATGAAGTGATTTTAAGTAGTACTAGGGGTGTGAATTCGGTCTTTTGGTTTGGTTTTATAGTACTATTCGGTTTAGATTTTTTGGTTTTTAGTTTTGTAAAAGTGTAACCTAATCCGATCCAAATTAAATTTGGTTTGATTTGGTTTTCTTCTATTCAATTCGGCTTTTTTCGGTTTGGTTATTCGATTCTGTCAATAATTAATAACATAACCAAAGTAATAATAATGAATCTCTTAAATATACTTTCTAATATAAATCATAAGTAAAACTTAAAACACAATACTTATAATTATACCCATTATAGATGTTCAAGCATAAAATATAAATGTAATCATCATCAAAGGCAATAACCAAAAAAGGACAAAAGTGGTTAACTCCAACTTAATTCTAAACCTAAGCATTATATATATATATATATATAAAATTAGGTTTTTTCGGTTTTTTGGTTTTTATTTTTTAAAATCCGAAACCAAACCAGAAAATCAAACAAAGTAATTTATTAATCCAAAATCAATCTGAAAAACCAAAAAACCAATCCAAATAAAATTCGATTTGATTTGATTTGATTTGATTATTCGGTTTAATCCGAATAGTGCACACCCCTACCTACCAGGCAACGTAACAATCTTTATTACAATCAAAATGCATCGATCAGTATATATAACAAATTAATGCATGCACCTTATTATTATACATAAAAAAGGAATAAGTCATGTGTTTGTTTTATTTATTTATGTTAGGCATATATAGTCTGATTGTGATATATATTCCTCCTGTTCACAAAATTCTATTTATTTAATTACATTTTCTTTAATTTATATATTGAAAATGATTTTTTGTATAAATAAGCTCGGAGGATCCGACATACATACATATGTTAGTTAATCTTCACTTGGAAACTCAAATTAACTCTCTACTTAATAATAACACTTTACGCAGCAACCAAAAATCATTTCCAACACATGCATGCTACCTATCACACAAGTGCAGCTCTTCTATCTATATTATATAATTATATATAATGAAATTATTACCGCCTTTTATCTATATTGATGAAAACAACTTTTTCAATAGAAAACATAATTATTTTTTGCATCATTTAATATACACATTATTATGATAATTGAGAAAATGAAATCGTGTTTAGTTAATTATAGTAATCTTTCTAGTTTTTTATTTTGTTACATACCTCATTTATATTCTCACGACCAATATTAGTTTTATATTTACTTTTTTTATTCCCCTTTCATTATTGAATATTCTAGAGTGTTCAAACCTTTTACACTATGTAAAATTTATTATTGTGTGTTTATAAAATAAAATTTATTTTTGATGTCTTCTTCAAATTTCAAGCATTAATATATACATAAATTATTTTTATGCATTGTTTGATTTGATTTATTAAAAATACCATGTATTGCATAAAAACATTATTTACAAAGATACCCTATGCGCTATTATGATTGAAAAGATGTAAAAGAGGATTTGAGGGGCATTTGGGTTTTTAATTGACCTAATAATGCATGCATTAAAATCATTGCATTGCTAATACCTAAAAACTCATGTTATTATTAGTAATACACAATAGAGTATATAACTAATTCAAACATTAATTATACATAAATTAGGTTAGAAAAAAGTATCAAGCAAGGTACTATAATACACAAGATTAATCCATACACAATTTTTCCTAACACACTCTACCAAACGAACCCTTATTTTTTTACTTTTAAGTTAGGTACCAATCCATTACCAGTTAGGGAAATCTGAGTGATGACAGTTTTATGAGGAATGAAATAGAGAAACTCAAGTCTTTTGTTTGTTGAGAATATAATTTATATGCATTTTGGGGTATGATTAGGCGTAAGACTTAATTTAACAATTTTAGATAAACACTTGAACATTGTCAAACAAAATTATGAGTCATAATTGTTTATAATTAATACTGGTAATAATTCATATGAGTAGTGCAACCTTTTTATCCTGTCTCCCTTTAATTTTTGTCATCTGCTGAATTGTTTACAATATTGTTGTTTGCTTCATCTATCAACTAAATTTTGCAAGAAAAATGTAGAAATTATTATATTTAATTTCCCGCAAACAAAACATTAATGTAGAAATTAAAGTATATTTCAGCTGTAAATTATCAACTGAAAGCTTTTTTGACCCTTTCCCATTTTACAATGTCAAATTTTAAAAATTTCTTACAAACAAAATTTGAGCAAATGGAGGTGGTGAATCAATCCAAAAACAGCCTTGTTTAAAAAAGAATGACATTCTTTTTTAAAAAATATTTATTAAAAAATGACTCATTTTTTTTGGTAATATATACTTTAATTTTAAGTGACATGTTTAAGGCAATAAAATTAAGAATATTTTAACAAAATCCCTTATGATACACCAGATCCGGCTCGATTATTGATAGAGTGAATAGATCTGCCATTTCTTGAAATCTCTCTTTTGATGCAAAATCGTTAACATATCTTTAATTAAATTGTATGGTAAATTAAATTAGATTATTATTATTTTTGAAAGAGAAGAAAGAATAGTAGTGATAGATTTACTAATGATGGTGAGAGTCATTCCAAAATGGGGTACCTTTTTGTTGTACATATGTGGAAAGGCAAAGTAGATAAATTCCCCTTTCCTAAGTATCCTTTTGGTCACAATTTCCAAGAGAAAAGAAAAGAGAGCAATGTTTGTCCCTTCAATATTTTTGCTCTCCATCATGACTTTCATAAGTGCAAGTGTTAGTTATGAAAGCAAGAGCACATCGGGGCATGCAATCCCATTTCCCACCCATGAACACTTGGATGTCAACCAAGCCATTAAAGAATCAACATTAATCCAACCTCCTGAAACACATGATATTAATATTGTGGATGATGACAATAGCAGATGGAAGCTCAAGCTTCTTCACAGAGACAAATTGCCTTTTTCTCACTTTACTGATCATCCTCACCGCTTTCAAGCTCGCATGAAAAGAGACCTCAAAAGGGTACATACACTCACTGCTACTACTAATTATGATGAGGTTAAGGAGGAGGAATTCGGCGGCTTCGGGAGTGAGGTTATTTCCGGTATGGAGCAGGGCAGTGGAGAATACTTTGCCAGGATTGGTGTTGGTAGTCCTGTTAGACAACAATACATGGTTATTGATGCTGGTAGTGATATTGTTTGGGTTCAGTGCCAGCCTTGTACCCATTGCTACCATCAGTCTGACCCCGTATTTGACCCTTCCCTTTCCGCTTCTTTTTCTGGTGTACCATGTTCTTCCTCCCTTTGCGACCGCATAGATAACTCCGGCTGTCATGCTGGTCGCTGCAAATACCAAGTCATGTATGGTGATGGCTCCTACACCAAGGGGACCATGGCCCTCGAGACCCTTACTTTTGGCCGCACTGTTATTCGTGACGTGGCCATCGGATGTGGCCATAGTAACCACGGTATGTTTATTGGGGCTGCAGGTTTGTTGGGTCTTGGAGGTGGCTCCATGTCACTTGTTGGACAACTCGGTGGACAAACAGGTGGAGCCTTTAGTTACTGTTTGGTTAGCCGGGGAAGTACTGGATCAACTGGATCACTTGAATTCGGGCGGGAAGTATTACCCGCCGGTGCAGCATGGGTACCACTCATCCGAAACCCACGGGCTCCGAGTTTCTATTACATCGGCATGTCGGGTCTTGGAGTTGGAGGAGCGCGTGTACCCATACCTGAAGATGCATTTAGATTGACTGAGGAAGGAGATGGAGGAGTGGTTATGGATACAGGGACAGCCGTTACCAGGCTTCCCCAGGAAGCCTATGTGGCGTTTCGCGATGCCTTTGCAGCCCAAACCTCAAGCCTTCCACGGGCACCCGCCATGTCAATATTCGACACCTGCTATGATCTTAACGGGTTTGTAACGGTTCGAGTACCAACCATTTCGTTTTTCCTCATGGGTGGTCCCATCTTAACCCTACCAGCTAGGAACTTCCTAATTCCAGTGGATAGAAAGGGCACATTCTGCTTTGCATTTGCTCCATCTCCAACCAGACTTTCCATAATAGGGAATATCCAGCAAGAAGGCATCCAAATTTCTATTGATGGAGCTAATGGTTTTGTGGGATTTGGCCCCAATATTTGCTAGCCATGCATGCATATGCTTAGTTATAGTAAATTAATTTCAATAATATCATCATGCAAGATATGAAGTATATAAACCATAAATATTACTAGTAATTATGTGACTATTGATTATGATCTCAAAGATATATGCACCGGCGCTTCTCTATTTATCTTATTTAATATCACACGTCTAAATAAATGGAGAAAAGAGAGATCAATCATGTTTTCTTCCTTTGGCTAGAGAGTTGTAGACATCCTTGAAACTATGGGTGGACCTAGAATATTGGCTACATATTCGATCGAATCAAGTAGCTTTGATTCAAACCAATCTTATATTTGTGTCATACAGTGTTTGATCGGCAAAAGTCTATAGTTAATGAGATATGTGAACTCCTTATAAGGTTTGAACAATCCTCATTTCTTTGAGCTATATTTTGGGTTGTAATTTAGGCGTAATACCTAATTTAACAATTTTAGATAAGCACTTGAACATTGTCAAACAAAGCTAAGAGTCATATATTATTGTTTATAATTAATACTGGTAATTATATATTCATATGAGTAGTGCAACCTTTTTATCGTGTCTCCCTTTCATATTTGTCATCTGCTGGATTGTTTACACTGTTGTTGTTTGCTTAATCTATCAACTAAATTTTGCAAGAAAAATGTAGAAATTATTCCGCAAACAAAACATTAATGTAGAAATTTCAGCAAATTCATGCTGTGAATACTTTTACAATATATATTATTCTCTACAAAAACTAAAATATAAATATTAAAATGTTTTCTTTTTCTTCACATTATTATGGCATGTCAACGTTACAGAGAGAGAGAGAGAAATAATTGTAGGAATTAATTAATAAGTACAACTTTTAGGTGTAATGATGGTTCAATTATTGGCAAGTCTTACATACTCCACTTTGCTTTTGTGACATTAATTTCCACTCTTATTATTTCTTTTGTATTTGGTGGGTTGGCGTTTTGTCCTATTTTAATGCACCCACTTTCTCTCAATATAATAATAATATTCACCTTGGTATTTCTTTCTAATATTACTTATTTTATTTTACTGATAGAGATTGTTTGGCAACTAGTATTAGATTAGTGGAGTGTTTCTATTTAATGTAATGTAATTAATTAAATTAATAAAATAAAATCCATTCACGTTGTTATTATAATTCAAACATGACTTGTTGCCTGTAGTAACTCCGGTAATGCGTTCTCATCAAAATTAAGTAGGTCTTGAGATGATATACTATTTCTTTCGTTATTTGGTAATTCGTAAAAAAGTAGATATCAAATATAAATTTTTAAATGTTAGTTCGGTAATTTAATAATTGGTAAATCATACTTCGATTCAGTATTCAATAATATCGTATTGAAGTTGTAGTATGATTGTATTAGAAAGTTAATATTATTGCTTCAATTGTTTATATTTTCCTATGAGGCACGATATAATTAAAGATCAATAACTAAGAAGACATCAAGAAAAACAAATTGACACAACTAAAAGACATATATATTTGGATTGTTTATTTTAGTCTTTAACTTTCACTTTTGACTTGTACTAATGTCTAATGGACCTGTTAATATATGACATTCATTAAGTAAATAATTCGATACTTGGAAAATAAAGAATATCAAATGGTACTATAATGTCTCATACCAAACACAAATTGAATATCGTAATTAGGGGTGGGTGTTAGGTATTCGATTTGAGATTTCTAAATTTTGAATTCAGTAATTCAGCAATTGGTAGTTAAAAGTAGATACGAAATATTAAAATTTTGAATTTTGGTTCGATAATTCGGTAATCAATAAATCAAACTTTGATTTGATATGGTTCTCGGCGATACTGTATTGAACTTGTAGCCAATTGTATTGCAAATTTAACATTATTACTCAAATCATTTCTACTTTTCTATATGGATGCACAATATAAAAGAGTATTACTCCCTCCATTTCAAATTAATTAAATTGTTGAGGTGTTTCACATCCTTTAAGAAAAGAAGATTAAGACATAAATTAGGCATAACTTTCCATTTTTACCCTTATTAATTATTGTCAAATTTATGATTAAAATAACTANTATATGGATGCACAATATAAAAGAGTATTACTCCCTCCATTTCAAATTAATTAAATTGTTGAGGTGTTTCACATCCTTTAAGAAAAGAAGATTAAGACATAAATTAGGCATAACTTTCCATTTTTACCCTTATTAATTATTGTCAAATTTATGACTAAAATAACTAAACATTACTCCCTCCGTCCACAATTAATTGTCATGATTTCCTTTTTTAGAGTCAAACAATAAGAACTTTGACCAACATTTTACGATGTATATTTTCATCATATTGATATGCAAAAAATTGCAACTTATAGTACTTTTCGTATAGTTTTTGAATATCTAATTTTTTTTTAAAAAAATATCGAATTAACGTAATCTAATTTAACTTTAAAAATTAGTCAAATTGACTTTCGAAAAGCGCAACATGACAAATAAAAGTGGACAGAGGGAGTAATTAATAACCAATTTCAATACTAACTAATAAAGGATCAAATTGAAAGAACATTCTAAAAGTAGTCTTGAAAATAGAACAATTAAGTTAATTTGAAAAATAAAAAATATCTCAACAATTCAATTAATTTGAAATGGAAGGAGTAACAACTAAGAAGACATCAAGAAAACTAAATTGACACAACTAAAAGACATATGTATTTGGGTTGCTTATGTTTAGTGTTTAATGTTAACTTAATGTATTTTGAATAATGACAGGAAATCAAGGAAAGCAAAATCTGTGGATGTCTACAAAAGAAGGCAATAAGATAAATCAACAGAGGGATTCAAGCAGAAGATCTGGAGATCATGCAGCCTTCATCAAAGGAGGATAAATGGATACTACATCAATCAGATATCCTTTATCAGAAGCCAAAAGGGAAATGACAATCAAGATGACAAAGCAAATCAATTTGAGACAATCAGATTACAAATCACTAAAAGCCAAAAAGGGAAAAACGAAATAGACAGCAACTCAAGATGGAAAGGAACATCAACAAAGGATCAACTCACTGATCACTAAAGATCACTGGGAGTCGAAGGATTATTGCACAAGTCTCCAACCAATTTCTGATTCAAGGCAGAATCAAAATTGGTATCTCAAATCAAGGTCTCAATCAAGGAATCATTACAAATCCTTGATTGAAGGAAACTCCTTTGGATTTTCCTATTAGAGCAAAAGTCACCTCAACACTCAGCCTATAAATGAAGAACTGGACTGACGACAAAATCCGCAACTTCACTTGAACTTATAATTGTAATCCTCTTTCATCTTTCATAAAGCTTTGTACACGTGAGTGAACAATTGTAAAAGAAAAAGAGAAGGAAAGATTTTGAGTGTAGGTTATACAAGTAGAGGCAGTGTCAACATAGAAACTCTGATTTGCATATCAAATAGGACTTGAAGATCGCACCTCCTGTACAGACAAGTTCGCAACAAGCTCTAAAGGAAACCCTTGAAACCCAAAGGGACTGGACTAGGCACCACATCGGTGATCCGAACCAGTATAAAACATCTTGTGTCATTTTACTTTCAGTATCTTATCTTGTTTTATACTGTGTAACTAACTTGCAGGTGAGTCAACTACTTCTCACAAGAAGTCGACTGTAGGAATTTTAATTCTCCCCCCTCCCTCTTGAATTTCAATTGGTATCAGAGAAGGTCTCACCATTTCAGCGTTTAACCACACGTGAGCAAAGATCCAATGGTACACTATCAGATTTCAGACGCTTTACTTCAAGATGGACATTCTTCACACCGACCACCATACTTCAATGGACTACATTTCTCTCATTGGAAAGACAGATTCAGAATCTTTGTCTCCTCAAATGATCATCAAGCATGGATAGTAATCAAGAAGGGCCCAAAACCTATTTCTGGACTGACTGAAAAGGATGGTACTGAAAAGCCATTTGATCCTGAATCATTTGACATCACTAAGGAACAACAAGAGGTAATTCAAACTAACGCTAGAGCTATAAGTTTTTTATATTGTGCAGTGAGTGGAGCCGAATATGACAAAATATCAACATGTGAAACTGCAAAAAAAATGTGGGAAAACTAGAAGTGACTTATGAAGGAACCACTAAAGTAAAAGAAGCTCGGATCAGTTCTCTTGTAAGTGAATATGAGTTATTCAAAATGGCCGAAGATGAAAACGTTGAATCCATGTTCTCGAGATTCAGTAAAATTTTATGTGAACTCAAATCACTTGGAATGGTGTACTCTAATGCACTACAAGTTAGAAAACTAGTTAGAAGCCTTCCTAAGGCATGGGAAACTAAAGCTGCCATTCTTGAAGATGGAGATTTGTAGAAGATGACATACGATGAACTTCGAGGCAACTTAATGGCTTATGAATAAAATCATATTAACAGGTACAACAAGGATGATAAGAAGAAGACAGTGGAATTCACAGCCGAGACATCTGACTTTGGAGAAGAAGTAAATGAAAATCAAGACGAAGGAATGGCTCTTATAAATCGAGGAGTGAGACAAATGCTTAGACAAAGAAGACAGAGACCTCAACGGAACAATGATTTAAATATGAATAATGATCAATGCTACCATTGTGGAAAACCAGGACACATTAAACAAAATTGCCCAGAACGAAGAAAATGAAATAATTGAAGAAATGAAGATCCTAAAAGTCTGGGAGCATGGGATCAAGGAGAAACAACTGATGATGATCATGATGAAATGGCCAACCTATGTTTCATGGCATTAGGTGAAACAAGTGAGGTAAGACCATTTAACTGTCTTAATTGTATTGACTTACAGAACTCTTTGGACATGGTTACTGATAAATTACAAAAGGTTATTGACGAATACAATAACTTGCTCAAGAAAAGAAAGACTGGCAGATTCTTCTCGAAGCAAGTCAAATTGAAGTCGACTTACTTACAAAAGATCTAAAGGAAATAAAATGCAGCTGAACAACATCAGAAAATTGCCTAGTCACAGTTCTGTTCGATCTAACCAAACTACTCTTTATAGGAGAAACTCTCTTAATCGTAGTTCTAACAAATCTAATAAATCGAGTTCTAATTCTTATTCTCATGAAACTTCTGTTAAAATTACATGTTACACTTGTGGTGATCTTGGTCACAAATCTTTTAATTGTAGAAAATATTCCTCTGGAAAATGGATTTGGAGACCAAAAGCTACTAATCATCAAGGATCCAAAAATACTTGGGTACCTAAAAGAAACTAATCTTGTTGTTTTGCAGGAGCAATCTAAGAAAACCTACAAAAAGAAAATGTGGGTACTTGATAGTGGAAGCTCCAGGCATATGTGTGAAAAGAAAGAAAACTTCAAAACCATCAAAAAGATCGATGGAGGATTTGTAAGATTTGGGGACAATGCTAAATGAGAAGTAACAGGAGTGGGAACCATTACTCTAAGCTCATCATATGATCTGATTGAAGTATATTTAGTTGAAGGACTCAAGCACAATCTTCTTAGCATCAGTCAACTATGTGATGCTGGATTCCAAGTCACATTCAACACAGCAAGTTGCATTATCAATCATCCTGAGAAAAAGCTTACTCTCATTGGAGATCAAGTAAATAATATATATGTTTTAAATAATGTTGATTTCCCTTCTCTTACTTGTCTTACTGCAGTCACAAGTGATCATTTGCTATGGCATCAAAAACTTGGACACGCAAGTATGCATGCTCTTGAGAAACTTTCTAAACTTGAGCTAGTCATTGGCTTATCGAAACTAAAATTTGAGAAAGATCACATTTGTGACGCATGCCAATTGGGTAAGCAGACTCGTTCATCTTTTAAAGTAAAGGACACTGTAAGTACCTCTAAACCTCTTCAGCTTCTTCATATGGATTTATTTGGTCCTACTCGAATTGCAAGTATTGGAGGTAAAAGATATGTTTTTGTAATTGTCGATGATTTTTCAAGGTTTACATGGGTAATATTTCTCTCTCACAAAAATGAAGCATTTGCTAATTTTGAAGCATTTTGTAGAAAAGTTCAAAGAGAAGCAGGTTATTTCATTACAACTATCCACAGTGATCATGGTGGTGAATTTGAGAATAACGCATTTGAAGAATTTTGTGCTCAAAATGGGTTCACTGAAAACTTCTCCTCGCCTAGATCACCTCAACAAAACGGAGTAGTAGAAAGGAAAAATCATTTTTTACAAGATACAGCAAGAACCATGCTACTCGATCAAAATTTCCCTGACCACTTTTGGGTAGAAGCTGTAAGTACTGCATGTCACATTCTTAACAGGTGTCGCATCAGGCTTATATTGAAGAAGACGCCCTATGAACTCTGGAGAAGAAAGAAACCAAACATCAGTTTCTTTTATCCGTTTGGTTGTAAGTGTTTTATCCACAATAACGGTAAGAATAATCTTGGTAAATTTGATCCAAGAAGTGATGAAGGTATTTTCCTAGGCTATGCACCGTCTAGCAGGGCTTTTCGAGTTTTTAATAAAAGAGCCTTAAGTGTTGAAGAATCTGTACATGTGGTATTTGATGATACTAATCCAAGAGTGCAGGAAATGGAAGTTGGTGACGATGAAACGACATCATTCAATCAATTTGAAGCCATCTCATAGGTCATTACTGAAACTAATACTGAAGAGATAGCTACTGCAGAGGTGGAGTTGACTACTTCAGTTGACAAAACTAATATACCCAGGG
The DNA here is from genome assembly GCF_019186545.1 of Solanum stenotomum. NCBI lineage: Eukaryota > Viridiplantae > Streptophyta > Magnoliopsida > Solanales > Solanaceae > Solanum > Solanum stenotomum. Next base: position 24,063,373 of record NC_064293.1, on the reverse strand, counting down.
GATGGAGACATAATGCAAGCTATCCTGAAAACTTCATTCTGGGCAGACCAGATGATAAAATCCAGACAAGATCTTCCCTTCGAAAGCAAGCCTCTTTGGTCCTTGTATCTCAAATGGAACCAAATCGAATAAATGAAGCTATGGAAGATGAATCTTGGATACAACCAATGAAAGAAGAACTTGATCAATTTGAAAGAAATCAAGTATGGACTCTTATTGAGAGACCAAAAAATTGCTCAGTTATCGAAACAAAATGGATTTTTCGAAACAAGATGAACAAAGAGGGAAAAGTTATCTGAAATAAAGCAAGACTTGTAGCTCAAGGCTACTCACAACAAGAAGGTATTGACTACGATGAGACTTTTGCTCCCGTAGCCAGGTTAGAATCAATTCAAATTCTTTTAGCATATGCCTCTTATAAGCGGTTTAAAATTTTTCAAATGGATGTCAAAAGCGCCTTTTTAAATGGTTTTATAAAAGAAGAAGTGTTTGCCAAACAACCCCCTAGTTCTGAAAACCCTTCTTGCCCTGACTATGTCTTTAAACTTTCTAAAGCTCTCTATGGTCTTAAGCAAGCTCCAAAAGCTTGGTATGAAAGATTGAGCATTTTCCTTTTAAATAATAATTTTCAACGGGGCAAAATTGACACCACTCTTTTTACTCAGAAAATTGATTCCAACATACTTCTTGTTCAAATTTATGTTGATGATATTATTTTTGGTAGTTCTAACCCCTCTCTGTGTGAGAATTTTGCAAATCTTATGAAAGATGAATTCGAAATGAGTCTCATGGAAGAACTTTCATTCTTCCTTGGTCTACAAATTAAACAATGTGACAAAGGCATCTTCATCAGCCAATGTAAGTATGCAAAAGAACTCATAAAAAAATTTGGCTTGGACAAAGATAAAGCTTTTGGAACTCCTATGAGTCCCTCTACATGTTTAGACACTGACATAACTGGAAAGGAAGTCGACGAAAAATAGTATCGGGGAATGATTGGATCTCTACTCTATCTCATTGCAAGTCGATCGAACATTATGTACGTATGCAAGTGCGCTAGATTTCAATCCGCTCCAAGAGAATCACATCTCACTGCCGTAAAGCGCATAATTCGATATCTTATTAGAACCTCTGATATGGGGTTATGGTATCTTTTTTTCTGAAAATTTTGATCTCATTGGATATCCAGATGCTGACTTTGCAGGAGACAAAAAGGACAGAAAAAGTACCAGTGGAACATGTCAATTCTTGGGAAATTCCCTTATATCTTGGTACAGTAAGAAACAAACCTCTGTGGCTCTCTCCACTACCGAAGCTGAATACTTGGTAGTGGGTAGCTGCGGTACTCAACTACTATGGATGATGCATCAACTATTGGACTATGATTTATCCTTTGAAAGTGTTCCTATTTTTTGTGATAATACTAGTGCTATTTGTCTATCTAAATATACCGTGCATCATTCTAGGGCAAAGCATATAGATATCAAACATCATTTTATTCGTGATCATGTTTAAATTGGGGATTTCGTTTTAAATTTTGTTGATTCCGAAAATCAATTGGCTGATATTTTTACAAAACCCCTGCTTGAAGAAAGATTTTGCTTCCTTAGAAATTGTCTTGGTATTACTGTTTTTTCTAAATAATTGTTCTTATTTTTACTTGCTTTTATTATTAATCCTTATTTTTTACTCTATTTATGGCCAGCTTTGATCTCCGTTCCTTTTTAACTTCCTAGACTATTCCTTTTCTGCAAAACCCCTCTCTTCAAGCACATCTATCTTTTCCTTTTTAGACCCCGCTTCATTTTCCCTGCTCCTCTTTTATATTTGTCGCCTCTTCTCCCCTGTTCTTCATTACCCTTCTTTCTCTTCTCTCACTATGACCCGCACTAGATCAGTGGCTTCTTTGAAAAATGTTTCGACCTCTCCCTTTAGTTCATTTGAAATCTGCTTTCTCTCTTCTGATTCTTCAGAAGTTGAGTCTGTAGGTCCTTCTTCCTCGACTAAAAAGCGTCCATCTATTACAAAGAAGAAAGTCTCCAAGAAAGCCCGCTTTGCCTTCCCTGACTCCTTTACTGACGAGGACTCTCTGCGTTTTTGGGGACTAGAGCATAAAAGACAATTTGTGTCTTTCTCCAAGTGTCCCATTGTACCTGGAAGGGTGGTCAATCTGTAGCAGTTGGAAGCATCTCATTGCGCTGTAAGTACGTTTTTTCGTGCTCTGAAACTATCTTTGTTACTTCATCTTTGTGGTCTTGAGTTCTATGAAGAACCTGTTCGTCTATTTTATGCAAATCTTCGGGTATCTGCTGATAGTGGTGAATGAGAGACTCTTGTGTTGGGTAATCGCATTGTATTGAATGATTCCTTGTTTAAAAATGTGTTTGGATATGATTTTTCTGGTGATATCCCCTTCATGCATGGCAATCTGTGGCCCAAAAACTTTGAAATCTCTTTGGAAAATGCAAAATTGTTTGTTTCTGAAACTGGTGCAAAAATTACTAACTTTGGACCCCTGTCTCTTGGTTTTGAGAATCGTATTCTTGCCCATATAGTCGCTACTACTCTAATTCCATGGAAGGGATCTCTTAGCAACATCTCCAACAGAGATGTGTATGTTGTTTATTGTCTGTTGAAAAAGCTTCGTAATAATTGGGCACTCTGGTTTCGTGAATATATGGTGGAGATCCTTGAGGATACTAATTCCTCCTTTAGTCTGCCTTATAGGCTGTTGATATCCCGCATCATAGTTGACTCGCTGGTGGATCTATCACCTTTTCGACCTTCTCTTATTGACGCTACTTATGATACATGTACGTTCTCTAGCATGGGATATGTTCTGATAAATAATAAGTGGTATAAGAAGGAGTCCGTTCAACAACGAGTTGATGCACCTAAGGTGACTCGCATCTCAGCAGACTCAGCTGCTCTGCTTCTATAAGAGGGACAATGATTCCAGCACTGATGTTGGCAAACTTCGTCTAGAAATAGAAGGACTTAAAAAACAGGCTATTTGCTTTGTAAACACCATCCTCAAAGAAGTTAACTCCATTAAGATTAGAGCTGACTCAGCCCACAGTGAGTTAGCTGTGACAGTGCGCACTTCTTACTCCAACTTCTCCAAGAATGTTGAGCGCACTTATGACTCTTTCTGCAGGAATGTGCTCAACACTCTCAAGTACTTCCTTGGTCGTGATCGTTAGTCAGTGATTTTTGCTATGTTTTGTTAAGACTATGTTTGTGGAGCCTTAACTCCTCTTTCTTATGCTTTTGGACTGTATTATTGGGGTGCCTACCCCAACACTCGTTCTCTGTATATTTGCTTTTGTATAGAGTTCTCTGCCTATATCTCTTTTATGCCTTGTTTTCCTTTTTGATTATGCCAAAGAAGGAGACATACTTGACTCACACCAACATCGCACAAAGCAAGGGGGAGCACACATTCAGGGGGAGACGTATACCTACCAAAATAGGGAAGTAAAATTAAAAGCCTACTGATAAAGTTGTCATTATCAAAAAGGGGGAGATTGTTAACTTAATGTATTTTGAATAATGACAGAAAATCAAGAAAAGCAAAATCTGCGGATGTCTACAAAAGAAGGCAATAAGATAAATCAATAGAGGGATTCAAGCAGAAGATCTGGAGATCATATAGCCTTCATCAAAGGAGGATAAATGGATACTACATCAATCAGATATCCTTTATCAGAAGCCAAAAAGGAAATGACAATCAAGATGACAAAGCAAATCAATTTGAGACAATCAGATTACAAATCACTAGAAGCCAAAAAGGGAAAAACGAAATAGACAGCAACTCAAGATGGCAAGGAACATCAACAAAGGATCAACTCACTGATCACTGAAGATCACTGGGAGTCGAAGGAATATTGCACAAGTCTCCACCAATTTCTAATTCAAGGCAGAACCAAAATTGGTATCTCAAATCAATGTCTCAATCAAGGAATCATTACAAATCCTTGATTGAAGGAAACTCCCTTGGGTTTTCCTATTAGAGCAAAAGTCACCTCAACACTCAGCCTATAAATGAAGAACTGGACTGACGACAAAAATCCGCAACTTCACTTGAACTTATAATTGTAATCCTCTTTCATCTTTCATAAAGCTTTGTACACGTGAGTGAACAATTGTAAAAGAAAAAGAGAAGGAAAGATTTTGAGTGTAGGTTATACAAGTAGAGGCAGTGTCAACATAGAAACTTTGATTTGCATATCAGACAGGACTTGAAGATCGCACCTCCTGTACAAACAAGTTCGCAACAAGCTTTAAAGGAAACCCTTGAAACCCAAGGGGACTGGACTAGGCACCACATCGGTGATCCGAACCAGTATAAAATATCTTGTGTCATTTTACTTTCAGTATCTTATCTTGTTTTATACTCTGTGTAACTAACTTGCATGTGAGTCGACTACTTCTCATAGAAAGTCAACTGAAGGAATCTTAATTCCCCCCCCCCCCCCCCTCTTTAATTTCATTTAACTTTCTCTTGGAACTTGTACTTAGTGAGTTATGAACTTGTTGATATATGTTTCATTAAATAAATAATTCAGTATTCGAAAAATACCAAATACCGAATGATTCTAATTTCTAATACCAAACTCAAACACAAATACCGTAATCCTAAAAATTTACTTTTGAATACCATACCAAATGTTGAATTATCAAAAAAAATAATTTGATTCGATAATTCGACTTTTGATATTTTATATCCAACCCTAATTGTAATTCTTACTCCCAAATATCAAATTAGCAAAAAGTTTGATTCGATCTGGCTTCAACTCTCGTCACCTCACTCAATCCTACAGCGGAAACTCGAGTCGAGGGTAGAATCAACCAACGCACGCTGCTGGTGTGCTTCCTGCTCGCGAGGAAAGAAAGAAGAGCGACAGGGTTCGCTCCCGCTTCCTCATCTGCGCTCATCAAGCCAACTTTGCTCTTTGGGAGTGTTGATTTGGCATCTTCAGCGACGGTGTTCATATCCTCCCCAAGGAGACTGAAATATTTGCTTGGCTTATTAGCTGTAGTAGCTGCATAGGAAACATAAAGTATATAGTACTTTTCTCCATTGTCATACATCAAATGGCTGTCTCCCGGCTTCTTTCCAACGGGCAGATGACATCTCTTGCCTGGTGCAGCGGAAGGCCCCCTCTCCTTACAGTCAAGTGGCTGAACGCCCCTCGACTTGACTCCTATTCCCACTTCTTGGGAGTGAAAGCCACTTGACTGTAAGGAGAGGAGCGGCTGTGAAACGGCGATTCCCCCCTTTCCATTGAAGTAGGGAGGGCCTCCTTCCCCACCATTCCGGCCTATTATTGATAGGGATTTTACCGATGCTGAAGATCACTGGTCTGAAACATCCACAATAGATCCAGTGCGCTTGACAAGATCTCCTTCTTTAATAGCGCACTACGGCTTTTCAGCCTCCTGCAGGTCCCTTCTGCTAGTGGTGGGGCGGCAAGGCCATGTTGTTCAGTTGGAAGCCTAAGCCAAGAAGGTACGAACCACTTTAAAAGAGTCCTTAAGGTCATAAAGAGACCTTAAAAATGAGTTTTCTAGAGGTCAATTCTTTTTTCCGCCGGTTCCGCCTCCGGCTGAGGAGGGAAATTTCAATTGATAGGCGGTAGCTTCGACGAGCTGGGAACGAGATAAGAGAATCTTATTTATTCTCTTTCATTTTGTTAATTGAAGATAGGAGGGTTTTCCAACTAAGCCGAAGATATAAGCCGACGGCACTTGACTGGGTGGACAGTTGACCGGAAGATAACTTCGATTCGCCCGGCCAGCAGGCGGGCGGCTCATTCTTCCACTGCTTGGGCTCGGCATGGGCGGAGAGAGCATCTGAAGGGTTACTTCACCTTTGGTGATCACACACCGACGAAATCCTTTCTATTGGTTCTTGCGTGGCAGCTGGTATAGATGATGTCTCCCTACGATCGAGTTAGCCCATGACCTCAAGATCAAGAAGAACCCATGGGAAACACAATCTTTCAAGATATGCCGATGGAATATTTTATTATTTTGTGTTAAAAATCAATTGGCTAGGATAGAATTTTAACTTGTGATATTTTACTAATATAAGTTTAGGTTAAAACAGACAAATGAAAAAAGATTTGATAGTATTTCGGCAACGAATGATCTAAGCCGCCACTATGAAATAGATTTATTTGCTACCTTTTAGCTAATTTAGCACTTAATCATTAATATATAATGTTATTATATAATGGTAGGCCTTATCACCATCAAAGTACCGCACCTAGCGATAAAAGAAACATGGCTTTTTGAAGATCACTCGTGTACATAATAAAGTAGAAATATCGACAAATCACAATATATATATATATATATATATATATATATATATATAAAATGTCTACGTTCAGAAGAAGAATATGTAGTGAATATGAGGACAT